>NW_028291339.1:0-64256 GCF_041222555.1 Hakea prostrata
TAATCCAATCAAGATATCAAGATCCAAATTAGGAAACAAAAAGTTACCATAATTAGATCAACCATGGATCTTGATGAATTTGAAATAGAAAACAAAGACAAGAACAATAGGAGGATGGATCATTGCTTCAGGTAAAGGTATCATGAAAACATACATAGATCTTCATGGAATAAGGCTTAGAAGCATAAATCTAAATAAGGAAATAAAACCTACCATATATGTAACTACCATGCATCATGAAGAACACATAGTATGGTAGAAGAGAACAACTAGGAATTGATAGATTATGGATCATGGAAGGAAAACACAGTAATTAACTACTAACATGATCAACATAGAAGATCCAAAGAGATCAGAATTCAGATTAGAAGTTTAACAAAGATTAGATCATGGTTTGATCATGATTCCTTCAAAAGCTTGCAATGATCATGGTTAAGATCATTGTTCTAGCCTCAAATCCTTAGGATGATCATGAGAACATGTTCGGAGATGTTTGCAACAGAGAATGCAGCATCTCTTCTACTGTCTCAACTCAAAAAGGAAAGAAAAACAAAGATGGAGGAGAAGAAGAGAGAGTAGACATACCTTTTGATGCAAAAAGAAGAGTTTCGACGAAGATCCGTCAAGAAAACACCAAGGATGCAAGAGAGATGACTTGCAGAGGTCTTTGGTTCGTTCCAGAGAGTTTGGAGGCAGCAAATACGAAGTGGACTCGAGATTGGACTTAAATAGAGCAAGAACAACCTAATTGCCAAAGACAGCACTCATTGGTCGAGTGGATTGGTCGATTGGCCCAATCGACCAATCGATCGACCAATGCGATGACAAGACCAAAACGGGAATTGAAGGTCCAGATCAAATCCAATCCTAAAGGGGTTTTGCACACAAGTCAAGTGACTTACCTAATAGGTAGAAATGCCTTCAAACAAAGATAGAGAGCACTCCAAGTCCATCAACTAATCAGATCTTCATCAGGATTCAGTTTCCATAAATAGAACCTCATCATCAACTTTCATGGATTCAAAGCCAGACACCAAGTCCTCTACTGGGATGGCCCAAAGCTGACTTCTTACTTTACTTCAGGTCATCGGACCTACAAATAACAAGGTTTCCGGGTCAAGGTTAGGGCTGGGTTTTACAACTGTGATTACCCCTTGGTTTTTCTTTACCCTTTTTTTTAATCTACATGAGATGGAATAACCATAAACGGAACCCTGCTTCTGTGAGATGGTAAATCCAATCAAGGAGAGGGTTAGGGGTAATCCACTGATGGTAGTGGATTGTTTTCTCTTACCCTTTTGGCTTAGGGAGTGTTTAATTCGAGACTTAGGATGAGATTACTCGAAAACCGGATTGAAATCGAGTAATCAGAAGCCTGAGTTTCGGTTGAAGCTCACTGTTTTTGGGGCGGTCACTAGTGGCGGTCGCTTAACCTAAGCGACCGGCACAAGCGACCGGCTGGTAAACAGTGACCAAATAGATTTCGGTTTTGATTCAATTTGGTTTATGTGACTTATATATTCTAATAACCCTGTGTTTAGGTGATTACTGTTTAAAAGAAAAGTCTACCAATAATTACTGGATTCCATTTTACGGACGTTTCAGTATATGCAAGTAAGGACAGTCTATCTTATCTATTTATGTATACTTCAGCATGTTGATTTAGTAATTGTTATTCTTAATCTGTACCAATATATACTGCTGTAGTTTCATATATAATGCTGTCATACTACTGCTGTTTACTTTGATTTCATGATTACTTTATGGTTTGTGATTGTTATGAGATGGTGGTAGTTGGTATATGATTATGATAGTTGGGGTATTCCTTTTGGGATATCTTGGCTGATGTTATCAGGAGGTTTGTGGAATGGGACACATGCCTGCTGATGCCTTCAAGACTTGTCATGATTAATTGATGACATTGTTAGGATGAGTCTAGATTGCATGGCTAGGTACCCCACATGCTACTACCCTTTCGGTAGGGGAATTGAAACCGAGTGACCCGTGATGACAGTGATGTGACTTGGTGGTCCACTGTTGGTCATGAAATGGTAGGGTTGCATATGTTAGGGTTGGGCTCATGGATGTCCAAGGACCGGACCGGGTGTCCCGGAGGAATCATGAGAGCATCCGCCCCAATGATATGTGGATGACCATAGGGTTATGGAGTAGAGTCCAACAGAGGTAGCCAGTCCGTGAGGATTCTTACTCCTAGGTTGCGAAGGATACTGAACCGAGTTGGTCGGTGCCATAGGGGATGTATCTGGACTTCATGTAGACATGTAACCATTATGACCTTGCATTGGATTAGAAACCCAGACATGCGCCAGTACTCATTACCAATGGTCGTGGTGAGAGAGTGTGGACTTAACCCCTAACCATGGTTTGTGAGCAGGTGTGGACTTTCCCTTTTTCCTGGATCCCTACAGAGGTAACCAGTCCTTGCCGGATCAGAGTGATGAGACTTACCCAGAGGAGGGCTGGTGTTTATCTTAAAGCATGTCAGCTATTAGAGACTTGCATAGTTAGAAATCATAGCATCATTCATGTTTTGCATTCATTCATATTACTGTTGTATCATGGTATTTTTGGATGATGGATGAGATATATGATCGTTTCTTACTGAGTTCTTTAGAACTCATTCCTTTATTCTTTGTATGTTTTTAGCCTATACAGAAGAAGGATTTGTATCTGAAGATGGGCTGGTTCCCTATGAAGGAACCATTCCGTTTGAAGAAGATGTGGCACCGCCAGTGGGAGATGGAAATGGCATGTGCGGGAGTTCCTGCGGGTGCATGGAGTGCGCTTATCGCACTGGTTGATGGTCAGAGACGAAAGGTGGTCAAGCAGTTGGCACTGAGACTGGAGAAGAATTGGAGAACCCCTCACCTCATTAAACTGGAATCTAAGTTCATTGACTTAGAGAAACAAATTGGAAAGAAACTAATTTAAACACTTTTATTCCGCTGCCCTCATTTTTGACTTATTCATTATTCTTTATTTTCTTTCCTTTGTTATTGGAGCATTTTGGGCTTCTGTAATTCATTTAATTTAGTTATTGGATATTCTTGCTCATGATTATCTGTATTTGTCTTAAATATTGTTGATAGACTAAAACCTTGGATCTTGTGACGGATCGCACCCACGGGTTGTCGGGCGGGTAACCGAGACCGACGGGTGGGCGTGACAGAGTGGTATCAGAGCCAGGTTTCGATCCTGGGACCTGTGGGTTATGGGCCCACCACGCTTCCGCTGTGCCACTCTGATTACTCGATTTCAATCCGTTTTTCGAGTAATCTCATCCTAAGTCTCGAATTAAGCACTCCCTAAGCCAAAAGGGTAAGAGAAAACAATCCACTACCATCAGTGGATTACCCCTAACCCTCTCCTTGCATTGGATTAGAAACCCAGACATGCGCCAGTACTCATTACCAATGGTCGTGGTGAGAGAGTGTGGACTTAACCCCCTAACCATGGTTTGTGAGCCAGGTGTGGACTTTCCCTTTTTCCCTGGATCCCTACAGAGGTAACCAGTCCTTGCCGGATCAGAGTGATGAGACTTACCCAGAGGAGGGCTGGTGTATATCTTAAAGCATGTCAGCTTTTAGAGACTTGCATAGTTAGAAATCATAACATCATTCATGTTTTGCATTCATTCATATTACTGTTGTATCATGGTATTTTTGGATGATGGATGAGATATATGATTGTTTCTTACTGAGTTCTTTAGAACTCATTCCTTTATTCTTTGGATGTTTTTAGCCTATACAGAAGAAGGATTTGTATCTGAAGATGGGCTGGTTCCCTATGAAGGAACCATCCCGTTTGAAGAAGATGTGGCACCGCCAGTGGGAGATGGAAATAGCATGTGCAGGAGTTCCTGCGGGTGTATGGAGTGCGCTTATCGCACCGGTTGATGGTCAGAGGCAAAAGGTGGTCAGGCAGTTCGCACTGAGACTGGAGAAGAATTGGAGAACCCCTCACCTTATTAAACTGGAATCTAAGTTCATTGACTTAGAGAAACAAACTGGAAAGAAACTGATATAAATACTTTTATTCCGCTGCCCACATTTTTGTTTTATTCTTTATTCTTTATTTGTTTCCTTTGATATTGGAGCATTTTGGGCTTCTATAATTCATTTAATTCAGTTATTGAATATTCTTTGCTCATGATTATCTGTATTTGTCTTAAATATTGTTGATAGACTAAAACCTTGGATCTTGTGACGGATCGCACCCACGGGTTGTCGGGCGGGAACCGAGACCGACGGGTGGGGTGTGACATAAATAGCCTCAAGGTGTGATGCGATGGTTGAAACCCCAAGGTAATCAAGGGACAGGATTGAAGAGACGCTTCGAACTCCTCAAAACGAAGGATCAACGGTCAAGGGATAACGTCGCTTCAAATTCAAAATTCGAAGGCTGATCAAAGTTTCCACGTGGAACAATATTCACCTGATACGAGGATACTACCAACCGTCACACCACATGAAGTATTAAACTCCTTGGGAGAAGTGATTGGCATGCGAATGCAGGAAAACGTTTGACTTCGCAATAAGTAGAGGAACAGTTGGGAATAAATGTTCAGAGGAAAATGAACACATTCCTCCCGAGCGCATCTCTTTGATATCCCGAATGATATCTTCAGTTAAAGTACTAGTTACTCTGCAAGATTAACTTATATCATTTACGTCTTGACCTAAGGACGATATTTTGGGATATGAGACGAAGAAGCATTAAGGCAATCATTAGAAGAGTTCGAGAAAAAAGATTGATTTCTATTTCATCAATAACGTGGAGGACCAACCCTTACAAAATAATAATAATAATAATAATAAAATAATATATATATATATATAGTTCTTCAAGAAGAGGCGGTGAATCAGCAAGATACTCCTCAATATTTGGGTCCGCGGGAATAGGATCCTCCTCTTCCAAAATCCAATCCGGGAAAGCCAACTTAAGCTTCCCGAAGATTTATTTATGGCACAACTCTCGAAAGGGAGTTGTATCAAAAGCGGGATTGGATTCAAGGATCTTTTCCTAGACGTCATTTTGCCCCACTCGATAAGCTTGAAGGTTGAAATGGCCCATCAATTTGGTAAAGGGGACGCTGTTCAGATACTTTCAGATGCATTTCCTCCAAAGATATGGCTTGATATGTTCGGGTTCACTGGGAACTGCCATTTTCGAAAGGCGTTCATTGTCCAAGGACTTAAGCTCAAGGCTCTCGCCAAAGGCAATAGCCTCCTATTTACACTTACTGGCCTCACGTTCAGCGTCATGGGCACGAACATTGGACGAGTCAAGTTCCTTCCTTAAGGAATTCAGCTCCTCCTCGTGCTTCTCCTTCAGCTCCTCGGCTGCCTTCTTCAGCTGGTTAACTTCAGAATTGGCCTTTACCAAATTCTCTTCACCGGTCTGTAGCAAGGAGCCATTACGACCAACTCGGCTCAATGCCTCCATGTGTTGATAAAAGCTCAACACAACATTCCTGAAAAGACAGGGAGATTATTAGAAAATCTCAGAAAAGGCTATGGAGCGGTTGGCAAAGGATCAAGAAAATTAATACCTTGTGGAGTGACTAACAAGAGCTTCATCCTCCAGAGCTTCAAAGGCCTGACGATCGGCAGGCAAAAGACCAAGAGAGCTCCATTCTGCAGCTTTCTCGGGATCCTGAGTTGTGAAACCCAGCCCTAACCTTGACCCGGAAACCTTGTTATTTGTAGGTCCGATGACCCGAAGTAAAGTAAGAAGTCAGCTTTGGGCCATCCCAGTAGAGGACTTGGTGTCTGGCTTTGAATCCATGAAGGTTGATGATGAGGTTCTATTTATGGAAACAGAATCCTGATGAAGATCTAATTAGTTGATGGACTTGGAGTGCTCTCTATCTTGGTTTGAAGGCATTTCTACCTACTAGGTAAGTCACTTGACTTGTGTACAAAATCCCTTTAGGTTTGGATTTGATCTGGGCCTTCAATTCCCTGTTTTGGCCTTGCTATCAGCATTGGTCGACTGATTGGTCGACTGGGCCAGTCGACCAATCCACTCGACCAATGGGTGCTGTCTTTGGCAATTAGGTTGATTCTTGCTCTATTTAAGTCTAACCTCGAGTCCACTTCGTATTTTCTGCCTCCAAACCCTCTGGAACGAACCAAAGACCTCTGCAAGTCATCTCTCTTGCATCCTTGGAGTTTTCTTGGCGGATCTTCGTCGGAACTCTTCTTTTTGCATCAAAAGGTATGTCTACTCTCTCTTCTTCTCCTACATCTTTGTTTTTCTTTCCTTTTTGAGTTGAGACAGTGGAAGAGATGCTGCATCCTCTGTTGCAAACATCTCTGAACATGTTCTCATGATCATCCTAAGGATTTAAGGCTAGAACAATGATCTTAACCATGATCATTGCAAGCTTTTGAAGGATTCATGATCAAACCATGATTTAATCTCTGTTAATTTCCTAATCTGAATTCTGATCTCTTTGGATCTTCTTTCATTGATCATGTTAGTGGTTAATGGTTGTGTTTTCTTTCTATGATCCATAACCCATAGAATTCTAGTTGCTCTCTTCTACCTTACTATGTGTTCTTCATGATGCATGATAGTACATATATGGTAGGTTTTATTTCCTTATTTAGATTTATGCTTCTAAGCCTTATTCCATGAAGACCTATGCATGTTTTCATGTTTTCATTACCAAAAGCAATGATCTATCCTCCTATAGTTCTTATCTTTGTTTTCTATTTCAAAATTCATCAAGATCCATGTTTGATTTATTTATGGTAACTTTTTGTTTCCTAATTTGGATCTTGATACCTTGATTTGATTAGTGTTTTGAGGTCCCCTTTATGTTAGGATACTACTGATGTAGTCTACCCCTTGATTAGTACCCTTTTGAACCACCAAATTCGGATTTCATATCTTAAAACTCTGATTTTAAAAGCTATCGTTCGCATTGGTCGATGATTGGTCGACTGGACCACTCGACCAATCCACTCGACCAATGAGTACAAGCAACTCCAGAATTGGTCTGTTTCGGATGTTTTGATATATATTCTGTTAGGGATCTTTCCTAATATGTTGCATATACTTGTTTAGGACCTTCTTCTCAAGTTTGCCAAGATCTTACTTGATTTCTTAGGATCCTTTTGCGAGTTATAAAAGGTAAGGATGGTTATTTCCTTAATTACATAGATAGCATGAATCTAGTTTCTATATTTGAATATCATTATTATGTTTCCTAAATTAGATTCTTACAATGATGTACTACTGTTGCATAACTTTGATTACAGTAGCATTACTTATTCATATTGAATTGATTCATGTATGATTTACTTACCAATGTTATACAAGTGATTGTTATATTGATTTCTTTCCATATATGGAGTTACCATATATGTGATGATATGAATTGATGCATGTGTATGCTTACGTATGGTTTGGAAAGGAGAGGTGTCCTTTCGACACTTCTGTCCTTGGACTACTACGGGAATATTATGGGATATTTCCGGAGATGCCCTCTGGACACCTTCCTAAACTGTTGGATGACATATATAGGATTGTCTAGTAGTGTTTGGCTAGGATGTCCTGTTATGTCAGACCCTAATCGGAGGGGTATTGAGACCGAACGACCCGTGGTAGCAATGGGGATTCATGGGCGCTCAAGACCGGTAACCAACCCGTGAGAGGACAGGAATCACATTGTGGGGGCCATTTGTTGGTAGGGTTGCATATGGTTAGACTTGGGCTCACGGGCGCTTAAGACCGGTAACCAACCCGTGAGAGGACGTGAGAGCTTCCCGTTTACCATATGTGGATAACCAATAGGGTTGATGAGTCCGTAGTCCGAGTTGGTCGGTGCCATAGGATACGCCGACTCTGGTGTGAAGGATACGGAAAGGATCGTCAGGGACGAGGAATGGAAGTATCTCGGATCCGACTTGATGTAACCAAGTAGAAGACTTGCATTTGGCTAGGTATTACCCTGACATGCGCCAGTACTTATACCAAATGGTTGTGAGAGAGTGTGTTGACTTAACCCCCTGCCAAGGTTTGTCCTGAGGGATGAAGGACCCATTACCAATCGGCTGCTCAAGACCGGTGAAATGATCCGTGAGAGAATCCAAGATATCTTAAATGGTTGAGGATGTGAGTGGACTTTCCTAAAGAAGTACGGTGCTATGACTTAAAGCATGTCTGCCAATAGAGACCAGCATACTTAGAGTTAGATTCATTCATTCATTGTTTGTCTCATATCATATTGCATTTATGATTGTTCTGGAATCCTGCCATTTATGTTATTATGGATTTTAACTGCCTTACTGAGTTTCTTTGAAACTCATTCCTTTATTGTACAATGTTGTTAGACTATCCTGCAGGTACTGAATACTATGACGGTCCCTATGAGGAAGCGCAAGGCGAAGAGACATATCTCCAGGAAGGTGATTGCGGTTACCACAATTACTCTGAAGATCCCACGGGTGGTTATGCTCCGTACAATGCTTAGTCCGACCATTGAGTGGAAGCGTCCTTGTGCTATCTATGAGATCTACACCTACAAGGATGTCGTCTACAAAGTGGAGAATAATTTAGTTACCCAATGTACTTGCTACTGGGATTAGATTTTATCTAGTTTATTCTTTAGAGCTACTTTTCCGCTGGATGTAAAGTGGGATTTTTGCTTCACTTTACTTATCTGTTTGACACTCTGATTATATCTATTATTCCGTTTCGTTTATGATTCATTCTTTCATTATTGGATCTATGATTTATCTTCCGCACTCTTGTTATGGTTGTTCATGATTATGTTATTGTTTATGTGGGAGGTTGATCACTCGATACCTGATCTTCGGGCTGTGGATCACACTCTCGGGTATGCCAGATAGGGTACCGGCTGGGAGGGCGTGACAGATTGGTATCAGAGCCCAAGGTTCGAGGAGATCCTAACCACAAAAGACAACAACTGAACATTCCTGAGTCATTGATCTGAAATGACTCTTCTACTCTTAGAAGTGAATAATAGAACACTGAATTAGAAACTTGAACTTTGAGGCATAACAGAACATTTCTGAATAACATACCATAATTATACTTGAACAAATGTCACTAATGCAAGGAAAATAAAAGTGCATAATATACAATAATTAAAGAGAAACAAAATGAACTTCATTAATTTCAAAAGTTTTTACAATGATTACATCTGAAAAGCATAAATGGAAAATCCTAAAGTACAGTCTATCTAGGTGATCTACTCTGATCTCTATATGCTCGAACTCCTCTCGCTAGCCGAGTCACCCGACGCTCTATCTCCGTCTGTCGAGACTCCATCCTCTCGTACACTCTGCTCCTCCGTCCGACCTCCATCCTCTCTAGCATGGAAGTCATCGATCTCATCTGTGCACCAAGATCTGAAGTCTCCGGAACCGCATGTGAAGGGCCGCCCGCCTCGAAGTGTGATGAAGGAAACTCGTGATGCACGGAGCTCAGCCTCGCGCATATCAGTATCATCTCCGGCCTGATCATCACTATCGGGACCGATATCCTCTCCTCCATCCTCTGATCCCTCATCCTCATCCTCTCGATTCATCATCATCCTCACCCTCTGGACCAGGAGATCTCTCTAACCGATGTAGTCTCATCCGTCGAATGGTCCGAGTCCCAATGGGGTATCCCCGTGATCTAGTGTCCATCGGAGTATCCTCGAAACTCACCCCGAAATGCCCGAAGATCAAAGTCGAAGCCTTCCATAGCAAAGGTTCCGCATGCTAGGCCGCAGAACTAAGTCCAAGCATGACCTGCTGAATGATGTAGGAGAGATCGATCTCGAAGCCCATGTAGATGCGGTAAATGACCAAGGCCTCCATCACCGTGACCCGATGGTGATGTCCGGCTTTCGGCATGATGTTTCGGCCGACTATGCGACCGATAATACGTGCAGAACCCGTCATCCGTCCGCTAGTCCACGGTGTGAAGCATCGGCGGCTATCCCATAGCGTAGAGCATATCTCGCGAAGCTCGTACGGCATCGGATGGCTGTCCAGTGTCCGCTCCCGCAGGTATCCACACACCGCTCGTGGGTAGTAAGGGACCTGCAAGATCTCGGCCGTGTCCGGGTGGAGAAGCGAATCCGAGTCCGAAGGACCCTGCTCCCGAGGACAAGTCCGAGTGGATGTCCCCGGCCCCGAGCCTCCTCTCGTGTAAGTAAGGTTGCTGAAGAACAACCTCACTAGCTCCGGGTATACCGGCAAATCCTCGGTGAAGAGGTGAGTCCACCGTAAAGTGTCGAACCTCTCGCCGGATTCTAAAGGCTCGAGCTGGCGTAAGTGAAGTAGACGCCCCATCTCGATGTTACAATAGCTGAAGTAGGCCTCGTATGGAAACTCGGCCTGAGGTGTGTCAAATAGGTCCGGTCTCCTAACCTCCTCTCTGGGCTCGAAAGGAACCTGACCTCTGCCCCTGAGAGCACCTACGATGCGACCTCGACCTCTACCTCCTCCTCGTCCTCCCCTCTGCAGGATGTATCTGTGGAAGAGACAAGAGACAATTCCAATTAGTGCTATTTCAAGATTTGAGCCAAAAGGGTATTTTCGTAATTTTTCGGAAAATTTCAAATTTGGGGGAAATTTGATTTGAACATACTAGCATGTGCACAATACTTGGAATTTCATGTCTATGAAGTTGTTTTGATGAAAATCGATCGAAAACTTGGATTAAAGCGAAAAATTCAGCAAGAAGAAATTTGGGGATTTTGCAATTTAGGTCAAAATTGGATTTTTGAAAAGTTGGAATTGGTTAAATCAAATTGTATGGACCTATCTACAATGTCATCTTGAGCATGTAGCATTTGATCTCGTGCGAAAATTTCAAGCGGTTTGAGAGAAAACGAAATTTTTCTAAAGATATCGATTTCGATATAAAACTTTGCGAGATGAGCACCAAATGTGTTAAAACTTGTTGTCTATGCATGGCATTGTGTTTAAAAACCTAGGGAATATGTTTCTAAGCATTCCTAAGCATGATTTCTAGCATTGGATACAAGTAAAGCATGGTTTTTATTGAAATGCAAGCATGAGAAGATGAAAATGGAAGAAAGAATGAGAGATTTACCTTGTTTGTGAAGATGGTGTGTTGTGGTGTTGTTGTTGAAGCACTAAATCACCTCAAGATCACTTGTGGGAACTCTTGGATATTTTCCCTAGAGCTCTCTCACCTTTGGAAGAAGTTAGAATGAGGTTGGAATGTGGAAATGAGGCTTATAATGCGAATTTTCGCATTCTGTCTTCGTTGGTCGACTGATTGGTCGACTGGGTCACTCGACCAACCACTCGACCAATGGTCACAGTGACCTCATTTGCTGTTGAATTTTTGGAAATTGTGATTTTTTCCTTATGGAATATTGTTTGATGACTATATGGATATATTTGAGCATGATTTAAGTTTTCAAATCATTTGGACTTGTGGTTTATGTTGAATCTTCGAAATTCGGTATTTTGATGTTCTCGGTTTTGCAGAATGGTTACTCTGAGAAGTGGGCGTGGTGAATTCAGTGGTCATGGAGGTGGTGAAGTACCTCAGGGAGGTGGTGAAGTACCTCATGGAGGTGGTGAGATACCAAATGCTGATCGGGGTACTCATGAGATCCCCGGTGCCCCGAATGTTGGAAGTTTCGAGATATTGCCAATATCATGGGCAATATGATGCAGCAGCAAGCAGCTCGGCTCGGTTCAACCCGAGATGTTGGTGGGTTTCATGACTCGCATAATGAGACCCGGGCTGGTGCTAATGTGAATCCTCATGCCGCAGTCCTGAATGCGGGAGGTTTAGCTGGAACTCCTCATACTCGCTTGATGGAGAGTTTTCTTCAAGATGCAAGTACCCACTTTTACTCGGAGTTACCAAGGACCCCTTGTTTCCTAACAAGTGGCTTCGTGAGTTGGAGAAGGCTTTCCGACATCTGCAATGCTCGGAAGCTCGAAGATTTTGTTTTTGCGAGCGAAGTTGCAACAAGAAGCCGATGCATGGTGGATTTCCACTCGTCCTGCTTTTGGAAGGTTTGCATACAGGAGTTGTAACTTGGGAGTTATTCAAAGAGGCTTTTTGTATGAACTACTTTCCCGAGGCGGTGAAGGATGCAAAGGAAGCTGAGTTTATGATTCCGACTCAAGGAACTTTGTCTCGTGTTGGAGTACCAACAGAAGTTCGAGGAGCTTCATTTCTTTGCTCCAGACTCTTTGAAGGAAGACCTCGCCAAAGCAAAGAAGTTCTTCAAAGGACTCGCGCCCGCCATTAAAGCTTATCTCACAGTCCAGCCTATAGTGAGCTATGCTCAAGTGGTGCAGAACTCGAAGAAGTTGGAAGAAACAGAGAAGGAAAGTGCTCGTGTGCAAAAGCCTTGGCGAGTCAAGGAATTCTGGTTTGGTGGATCGCAATGACCGTCGTTATGTGAGACCTACACCCTACCCCACTCCTACCTTTCGGGCTAAGAGTGTAGGTCGGAACACGGGTTTTCAGCAGCCCGGCCAGTTTAAACGAAGACGGCGGAAACCGATCACCAGCAAATGCAAGTGCAAGTGCAAGTGCGAGTGCAAGGCCTTTTGTTCGAAGCCCTCTCGTTGCAGCCACCCCTGTTGGAACCAGCAATCCTGTTTGCTTCTACCGCAAGCAAGCTGGTCATTTTGCTCCTGCCTGTCCGGCGGCCTCGCCCACCAGCCTGCTCCAGTGGTGAAGAGTGCTCCTGCTCCTCCCTCCTCCGGTAGAGTTTTCAGTATTTCCAAGATCGAGCAGGATCCAAGCCATGATGTGATTACAGGTACATTGTTAGTCGCTTCTATTTCTGCATTTGTCTTATTTGATACGGGTGCATCTCATTCGTTCATGTCATCTCGCATTCATCAAGAAGACTAACCTAATCCCCGAGAAGTTGGCTAGTTGTTTATTGATTAGTACACCTACTGGTCTGTTGTGAAACTAGATAAGGGGTTATCTAAATGTCCTGTGTTGATTGGTGAGAAGAACTTGGAAGCCAATTTTGTGATTCTTGACATGAAGGACTTCGATGTTATTTTGGGAATTGATTGGTTGACAGCCCACAAAGCTGTGTTCCTTTGTTCCTCAAAGAAGATTCAGTTCCATATTTGTGGAAGTCCGGTTTTTGAATTTCAAGGTGAAAAGAGAAGGGTTTGTAAGAAGGTGCTGTCTGACCGATGCAAGTCTATGCCCTAGTGGATGATGCTTCATCTGAAGGCAAGGGTATAGTGGAGAAAAGAGTCGACGAAGTCGAGTTGTCTGCGACTTTGTTGATGTCTTCCCGATGATCTATCAGGAGTGCCTCCGGACAGAGATGTCGAATTCTCTATTGATCTCGTCCCCGGTGCCGCTCCCGTATCTAAAGCTCCGTATAGGATGGCTCCTACTGAGTTGAAAGAATTGCAAAATCAGTTGAATGAGCTCATTGATAGAGGTTTCGTACAGCCTAGTGTGTCACCTTGGGGAGCTCCGGTCTTGTTCGTCAAGAAGAAAGACGGTAGTATGCGCTTGTGCATCGACTACCGTGAGTTGAATAAGTTGACTATCAAGAATAGATATCCGCTGCCCAGAATCGATGATCTCTTCGATCAGTTGAAGGGTGCAGTTGTGTTCTCGAAGATTGACTTAAGGTCTGGATATCACCAATTGAAAGTGAAGTCTAGTGATATCTTCAAGACAGCTTTCCGAACGCGGTATGGTCACTACGAGTTTAGAGTCATGCCTTTCGGATTGACCAATGCTCCTGCGGTGTTCATGGACCTCATGAACCGAGTATTTCATGATGTGCTTGATAAGTTTGTGATTGTTTTCATTGATGACATCTTGATCTATTCGAACAGCGAAGAAGAGCATGCGAGTCATCTAAGTTTCACTTTGCAAAGGTTGCGAGAAAAGAAGTTGTTTGCTAAGTTTAGCAAGTGTGATTTCTGGCTTAAGAGAGTGGTTTTCCTTGGTCATGTAGTTTCAGCCGAAGGTATTCGTGTCGATCCTGAAAAGGTCCAAGCTGTGGCTGATTGGGAGAGACCGAAGTCGATAACGGAAATAAGAAGTTTTCTTGGATTGGCGGGTTACTACCGAAGGTTTATTGAGAACTTTTCTCGGTTGGCTGCTCCTATGACTAAGTTGACCAGGAAAGAAGAGAAGTTTGTTTGGTCTGACGCCTGTGAGAAGAATTTCCAAGAGTTGAAAGATAGATTGACAAGTGCCCCGGTTTTGACTATACCTGATAGTTCCGGTGGTATGACAGTTTATACCGATGCGTCAAAGATTGGTTTGGGTTGTGTACTGATGCAACATGGCAAGGTCGTAGCCTATGCTTCTCGGCAATTGAAGGATTATGAGCGGAATTACCCCACTCACGATCTCGAACTTGCCGCCGTTGTCTTTGCTTTGAAGATTTGGAGACATTATCTTTACGGTGAGAAGATTGCCATTTTCACGGATCATAAGAGTTTGAAATATTTCTTTACCCAAAAGGAGTTGAACATGAGACAAAGGAGATGGTTGGAACTAGTCTCCGATTATGATTGTGATATTCAGTATCATCCTGGGAAAGCAAATGTTGTTGCTGATGCTCTTAGTAGGAAGAACCAGAAGAAGACTTTGGATTTGAATGCTTTGAGTTTACCATTGTGGTCTTCTATTGAGAGTTTTGATTTGGAGATCGTCCCTGAGAATTCTGATTTTATTCTTTCTGCCATGACGGCAAGATCTGGTCTTAGAGATAAGATTGTTGCTCTGCAGAGTTCGATCAAGAGTTTTTGACCAAAGTTGAGAAGATTTCTTCGAATCCTGAGTCGGACCCCGACTTTGGTATATCCATGGATGGTGCTTTGTTGTTTAGAGGAAGACTGTGTGTGCTCGCAAACGATGAAGTTAAGAAAGAAATATTGAAGGAAGCACACCAGTCGGTCTTATCAGACACCCGGGAAGCACCAAGATGTACAAGGACTTGAAGGAACATTTTTGGTGGATTGGTTTAAAGGCGGATGTTGATGATTTTGTTGCCAAGTGTGAGACTTGCCGACGTGTGAAAGCCGTTCGACAACCTCCATCTGGATTACTTCAACCCCTTCCTATTCCTAGTTGGAAGTGGGAAGATATCTCCATGGACTTTGTGACTAGCTTGCCTCGGACAAGTAAAGGTAATGACACTGTGTGGGTGATTGTTGATAGGTTGACCAAATCAGCCCATTTCATTCCTATGAAGATCACTCATACTCTGGATAAGCTAGCCGGGCTTTATGTGGATAATGTGGTTCGTCTGCATGGTGTGCCATTGAGTATTGTCTCGGATCGTGATCCTAGGTTCACCTCAAGGTTTTGGAACAGTTTGCAGAAGGCCTTGGGAACCCAATTGAACTTGAGTACAGCTCATCATCCACGATCGATGGACAATCCGAGCGGACAATTCAGACATTGGAAGACATGCTCAGATCTTGTGTGGTGGATATGGGTGGAAATTGGGATGAACACCTAGCTTTGGTTGAGTTTGCCTATAACAACAGTTATCAAGCAACAATAGGCATGGCTCCATTCAAGGCTTTGTATGGTAGTACTTGTAGGACACCTTTGTACTGGACTGAGACAGGTGAAAGAAAAGTCTTAGGTCCTGAGATGATTGAAGCTACAAGTGCTATGGTAGATATGATAAGAGAAAGGATTAAGTCTGCCCTGTCACATCCTCCCAGCCGGTACCCTATCTGGCATACCCGAGAGTGTGATCCACAGCCCTAAAGATCAAGTTTAGGAACAATCATATCCATTTCGCACAATAACATAATCAAAAGCAAGAACAAATCATAATGTTCAAGTAATTTATAATAAAAGTCAAGAAAGGATCTCAGAAGGATCACTATAGAATATCAGAGTGCGGAATAACAAGATACCAAATCAAAAGACAACTGTAGAGTATAGCGGAAATATACCCTACAAACACATGCGGAAGGTAGATCGAAATCTAAATAAAGCTCTAAGCTAATACAAGTAAAGTAAAAGATAAGTCTAGAAGAAACAAAGGAAATCTAATCCACATCTTGATCGGCTCTTCTGGTTCTTCAGTCTTCATCTTCTTCACCTTGCGCTTCCTCATACGGGCCGTCAAAGAAATCCAAACCTGTAGAGAAGTCTAACAACAGATTGTACAAAAAAAGGAATGAGTTTCGAAAGAAACTCAGTAAGGCAAGTTAATCCATAACAACATAAATAACATGGAAGCAAACCATAACAAGATGCAATGCAATATGAAACAAGTGATGTATGTATGCATCTAAACTCTATGTATGCTGGTCTCTATGGCAGACATGCTTTAAGTCATAGCACCGTACTTCTTTGGGTAGGTCCGCTCACATCCTCAACCATTTAAGATATCTTGGATTCCCTCCAACCATTTAAGATATCTCGGGCGACCGATTGGTAATGGGTCCTGCATCCTTCTCGGACAATTTCCATGGTAAGGGGTTAAGTCAACACACTCTCTCACAACCGTTTGGCATAAGTACCGGCGCATGTCAGGGAAAAGCCTAGCCCAATGCAAGTCATCTAGTCAGTTATATCAACTCAGTTCCAGATACGTCCATTCCTCGTCCCTGACGATCCTTTCCGGTATCCTTCGCACTAGAGTCAGCGTATCCTATGGCACCGACCAACTCGGACTACGGACTCATCAACCCTATTGGTTATCCACATATGGTAAACGGGAAGCTCTCATGTCCTCTCACGGATATAACTCACCGGTCTCGAGCGCCCATGAGCCCAAGTCTAGCCATATGCAACCCTCCAATAAATGGCCCCCACAATGTGATTCCCGTCCTCTCACGGGTTGGTTACCGGTCTTGAGCGCCCGTGAATCCCCATTGCTACCACGGGTCGTTCGGTCTCAATACCCTTCCGAATCGGGTCTGATATAACGGGGGTATATCCTAGCCAAACACCGCTAGACATCCCTAGGTATGACAACCATTGATTCGGGAAAGTGTCGATGGGCAACCCCGGAAACATCCCATACTATTTCCGACAATGTCCAAGGACAGAAGTGTCAAAAGGACACTTCCCAATCCCAAACCAAACTTAAGCAAACACATTCTCAGATCAGTCATGACATACACAACCAGTAGTTCATCATATAAAAGAGAATGTAAAAGCAACATCAGATTAAGCAGTAATAAGTAATTCATATAACATAAACAATGAAAAGATGATATAAATAAGTGCTACTGTTCCCACAGTAGGAGATCAGAATTAAAATACAATAACAGTAGGTAATCTCATAGTTTCATAAAGTAGAAACCAGAGAACAAGCAATCTATGTAGTTAAGGAATTAACTGTCCTTACCTGATTATCGCCGAAGATAATCCAAATATCAAAGAGAGAGACACCAAACATGGCAAATAAACCCCTAACAAGCATAGATACAACATTAGGAAAGATACCTAAAAGATCAGAGAGCAAACGAATCAAATCAAGCGAAAATTGAAGCTACTGACTTCATTGGTCGATTGCCTTGGTCTACTGACCCAGTCGACCAATCAGTCGACCAATCGAGTCAGTACGGAATAGTGAAAACTGTTTTGGCCATAACTTCTTTGTTTGAAGTCGGATTGATCCGAAATTCGAAGGGGAACTTCCTAGGATGTATGAGAATCATATGGGAAGATAAAATCATCAAGTCATGGTCAAAATATGGGTTCTTGATTTGACCCAAGAAACTAGGGTTTCAACCTTTATGGCTCTCATGAAAAGGTTATGATCAGAGGAAGAAAGGGAATGGTTGCAATCAAGAACATAATAAGAAAATCTTGTTTAGGTTAATAGAAACATTATGGGAAGATAATCATGGTCAAAAGATGGGTTCTTGATCTAACCCAAGAAATTAGGGTTTCACCCTTATGGTTCCCATAAAAAGGTTATGATCACAGGAGGGAGGGAATTGATGATTGGCCAATTACAACAAGAAGAATTAAAGAATATTGAATTTAGATCAACCTCCACATTACCCATGAGGTTTCCCTCACATGGGAGGTTACCAAAAAGGTTCTCAAATAATCACCCAGGTTAGGGTTTCAAAGGATTAGGGTTAGGGTTTTCAAAGATTCCACTGGCTGGGGTTGAGATCATGATGATGATCATAGATCTCAAGGAACAAGATGAGATCATGAAGTGGATGGTTGCAAGAGTGCATCATCTTCTTCCTGATCTCAGCCAAGAACAGATTAAAGAAAGAAAATCAGAGATGGAGAAGAAAGAAAAGAGAGTAGACATACCTTTGATGCGAGAGGAAGAAAATTACTTCAAGTCTTGTGAGAGATCACCAAGGAATGCAAGGGAATTGATTAGATTAGGGTTCTAACTCATTCCAGAGGCTTAGGAGGCATAGGAGGCGAAGTAATCCCGAGATTAGACTTAAATAAAAGAGACAAGACCAAATTGGTAAATTCAGACACCATTGGTCGATTGGATTGGTCTACTGGTCCAGTCGACCAATGAGTCGACCAATCAGGACAGCAAGGTTCAAACAGGGATTCGGAGGGCTATACAAGGTCAAATTGAGTGAGGTTTTCTTCTACGAGTCAATCAAGAAGTCTAGTTTCCAGAAATATCTTCAGATCAAGAATTGGAGTTCATTAGGTTCACCAACTAGGCTCATCTTCTTCGATGCGCAAGCAGGATTTGACAGACATAGTTCAGCAACTTCGGACAGGGATTTGGAAGGTTGTATGGTGTCAAATTGAGTGGGGTTTTCTCCTGGAAGTCCATTAAGAAGTCTAGTTTCGGGAAATATAATCGGATTGAGCACAGGAGTTCATTAGGTATTTCAACTAATTCACCCCTCTTCGGTGCGCAGATTCAGAACAAAACTGATGGCTCTCAAGTGAGGGGCATCATCGACAATGTCCATGGGCTTGGGTTCCGACACCAAATCGTCAAACAAAAGGGTCTACAAGCAACTAGCTAAGATCAAATCAAGGTCCAACTTTAAGGTCAAACATTTAAACTAACCCTTCTTTACCCAAAACAGATAGGGTGCCCTGGCTAGGTTTGGGCTGGATTTCACATGCCCAGTCAAGACAGAAATCTTATGCTGATAAAAGAAGGACCGATTTGGAATTTCAAGTTGGAGAGAAAGTCTTTCCGAAGGTCTCACCAATGAAGGGTGTGATGAGATTCAATGTTAAGGGAAAGCTTAGCCCTCGTTACATTGGACCTTTCGAGATTTTGGAAAAGGTTGGACCTGTTGCGTATCAATTAGCATTACCTCCGTCTCTTGCTGGTGTGCACAATGTGTTTCATATTTCGATGCTCCAAAAATACATAGAGAATCCGGAACACATTTTGCAGCAAGCACCTGAAGGACTTAGTGCTGATTTGACCTATGATGAAGAACCGGCCGAAATCCTGGATAGGAAGGACAAGCAGCTGCGGAATCGCGCCATTCCTTTGGTGAAGATTCGGTGGAAGAACCATACCCCTGAAGAAGCTTCTTGGGAGAAGGAAGAAGACATGAAGGAGAAGTTTCCTTACCTCTTTGGAAGCACAGTACGCTTTCAATTTCGGGGACGAAATTTCTTTAAGGGGGGAGAATGTGAAACCCAGCCCTAACCTTGACCCGGAAACCTTGTTATTTGTAGGTCCGATGACCCGAAGTAAAGTAAGAAGTCAGCTTTGGGCCATCCCAAGAGAGGACTTGGTGTCGGCTTTGAATCCATGAAGGTTGATGATGAGGTTCTATTTATGGAAACAGAATCCTGATGAAGATCTAATTAGTTGATGGACTTGGAGTGCTCTCTATCTTGGTTTGAAGGCATTTCTACCTACTAGGTAAGTCACTTGACTTGTGTACAAAACCCCTTTAGGTTTGGATTTGATCTGGGCCTTCAATTCCCTGTTTTGGCCTTTTGGTCAGGCATTGGTCGACCAATCCACTCGACCAATGGGTGCTGTCTTTGGCAATTAGGTTGATTCTTGCTCTATTTAAGTCTAACCTCGAGTCCACTTCGTATTTGCTGCCTCCAAACCCTCTCGGAACGAACCAAAGACCTCTGCAAGTCATCTCTCTTGCATCCTTGGAGTTTTCTTGGCGGATCTTCGTCGGAACTCTTCTTTTTGCATCAAAAGGTATGTCTACTCTCTCTTCTTCTCCTACATCTTTGTTTTTCTTTCCTTTTTGAGTTGAGACAGTGGAAGAGATGCTGCATCCTCTGTTGCAAACATCTCTGAACATGTTCTCATGATCATCCTAAGGATTTAAGGCTAGAACAATGATCTTAACCATGATCATTGCAAGCTTTTGAAGGATTCATGATCAAACCATGATTTAATCTCTGTTAATTTCCTAATCTGAATTCCGATCTCTTTGGATCTTCTTTCATTGATCATGTTAGTGGTTAATGGTTGTGTTTTCTTTCTATGATCCATAACCCATAGAATTCTAGTTGCTCTCTTCTACCTTACTATGTGTTCTTCATGATGCATGATAGTACATATATGGTAGGTTTTATTTCCTTATTTAGATTTATGCTTCTAAGCCTTATTCCATGAAGACCTATGCATGTTTTCATGTTTTCATTACCAAAAGCAATGATCCATCCTCCTATAGTTCTTATCTTTGTTTTCTATTTCAAAATTCATCAAGATCCATGTTTGATTTATTTATGGTAACTTTTTGTTTCCTAATTTGGATCTTGATACCTTGATTTGATTAGTGTTTTGAGGTCCCCTTTATGTTAGGATACTACTGATGTAGTCTACCCCTTGATTAGTACCCTTTTGAACCACCAAATTCGGATTTCATATCTTAAAACTCTGATTTTAAAAGCTACTGTCTGCATTGGTCGACTGATTGGTCGATTGGACCACTCGACCAAGAGTCGACCAATGAGTACAAGCAACTCCGGAATTGGTCTGTTTCGGATGTTTTGATATATATTCTGTTAGGGATCTTTCCTAATATGTTGCATATACTTGTTTAGGACCTTCTTCTCAAGTTTGCCAAGATCTTACTTGATTTCTTAGGATCCTTTTGCGAGTTATAAAAGGTAAGGATGGTTATTTCCTTAATTACATAGATAGCATGAATCTAGTTTCTATACAAGTGATTGTTATACTGATTTCTTTCCATATATGGAGTTACCATATATGTGATGATATGAATTGATGCATGTGTATGCTTACGTATGGTTTGGAAAGGAGAGGTGTCCTTCCGACACTCCGTCCTTGGACTACTACGGGAATATTATGGGATATTTCCGGAGATGCCCTCTGGACACCTTCCTAAACTGTTGGATGACATATATAGGATTGTCTAGTAGTGTTTGGCTAGGATGTCCTGTTATGTCAGACCCTAATCGGAGGGGTATTGAGACCGAACGACCCGTGGTAGCAATGGGGATTCATGGGCGCTCAAGACCGGTAACCAACCCGTGAGAGGACAGGGAATCACATTGTGGGGGCCATTTGTTGGTAGGGTTGCATATGGTTAGACTTGGGCTCACGGGCGCTTAAGACCGGTAACCAACCCGTGAGAGGACGTGAGAGCTTCCCGTTTACCATATGTGGATAACCAATAGGGTTGATGAGTCCGTAGTCCGAGTTGGTCGGTGCCATAGGATACGCCGACTCTGGTGTGAAGGATACCGGAAAGGATCGTCGGGGACGAGGAATGGAAGTATCTGGATCGACTTGATGTAACCAAGTAGAAGACTTGCATTTGGCTAGGTATTACCCCCGACATGCGCCAGTACTTATACCAAATGGTTGTGAGAGAGTGTGTTGACTTAACCCCCGCCAAGGTTTGTCCCGAGGGATGAAGGACCCATTACCAATCGGCTGCTCAAGACCGGTGAAATGATCCGTGAGAGAATCCAAGATATCTTAAATGGTTGAGGATGTGAGTGGACTTTCCTAAAGAAGTACGGTGCTATGACTTAAAGCATGTCTGCCAATAGAGACCAGCATACTTAGAGTTAGATTCATTCATTCATTGTTTGTCTCATATCATATTGCATTTATGATTGTTCGGAATCCTGCCATTTATGTTATTATGGATTTTAATCGCCTTACCGAGTTTCTTTGAAACTCATTCCTTTATTGTACAATGTTGTTAGACTATCCTGCAGTACTGAATACTATGACGGTCCCTATGAGGAAGCGCAAGGCGAAGAGACATATCTCCAGGAAGGTGATTGCGGTTACCACAATTACGCTGAAGATCCCACGGGTGGTTATGCTCCGTACAATGCTTAGTCCGACCATTGAGTGGAAGCGTCCTTGTGCTATCTATGAGATCTACACCTACAAGGATGTCGTCTACAAAGTGGAGAATAATTTAGTTACCCAATGTACTTGCTACTGGGATTAGATTTTATCTAGTTTATTCTTTAGAGCTACTTTTCCGCTGGATGTAAAGTGGGATTTTTGCTTCACTTTACTTATCTGTTTGACACTCTGATTATATCTATTATTCCGTTTCGTTTATGATTCATTCTTTCATTATTGGATCTATGATTTATCTTCCGCACTCTTGTTATGGTTGTTCATGATTATGTTATTGTTTATGTGGGAGGTTGATCACTCGATACCTGATCTTCGGGCTGTGGATCACACTCTCGGGTATGCCAGATAGGGTACCGGCTGGGAGGGCGTGACATGAGTTGCCCGATCTGTCAAGGTTAGCGTCCATTGAGGCATGAAGATCTCCTCAGAGTCCTTATTCTTTTTGGATTTCTTTGGGACGGAAGCATTGGCTGAGTCATGCTTCCTTTTGGATCGAGTAGGAGAGGGGAGGTCTATCTGTTCCACTATTGGTTTTTTCCCTTTCCCCAAAGCGTCAGCTACTGGCTTCAAGTTCCTGATACCTTTGTATGAAGGGTCAGGGGGAGGTGCAGAAGACACTTGTTCTGCAGTCAAGGCTCGAGGGGACCAGCGTTCAGCAGTCACAACAGCCTTGGCAGCTTTTACCCAAAGACTTTCGGGATCCATTCTTGGAGGCACTACAAAGAAAGGCAAGAGTCAGAGTTAAAAGAATTCTCAATATCTTCAAGGAAATAAAACATGGCGGATAGAGAGCTCACGTCGAGCCAATCCCCAGCATTGAAGGATGGAGTTGTATTCCATCTCATATCCACGTATCTCTTGATACCATGGAATTGACTTGATCTTCCCGACAGCCGCTCTGTCTTCTCAGCTTAAAGGAAGGGCCCGGTTACCCTCAGAGTATGAAGAATACTGCTTCCAGACGATCAGGAAGTTAAGGTCAGATTGAGGCGCTTGATAGAAGAAATATCGCTTGTGCCACCCTTTGTGATTAGAAGGGCAAGTTCCTTTGGCAAGAATGCTGCCCCTCCAGTCAAGTTCCACTTTGTTGCGCTTGGAAAGCACAACCCAACCAGGAGGATGGGAGATAGAAAGAATGTGAAAATGTACGAAAAGAGGAAGAGAAGGCGTGATGCCAAGTTCAAAACATAAACCCTAGAAGCCGACGATGAGACGCCAGCTATTGGGAAGAAACATTCCGGGACAGATGTCCCAATGATTTAGAACGGCTGCAAATAAGGGATTGAAGAAAGGAAAGCAAACCCCGCTTTCCAATGCATCTATATATAGGGAAAATTCACCCGGAAGGGTCGAATCAACTCTCTCATCTGATTTGGGAGCCCTAAGATGGTACGAAGGAGGAGAGCCAAAACCCTGGATAGCTAAAGGAAGATTTTTCTCATTATAGGAGGAAGCTACAAAATCAGGTCCACCGGCGGATTTGATGGATTCTTTTGACCGCCCAGAAGACTCAACAGTCGCCCTAGGAGTCATGGAAGGTCCAAACTTAGGATTCACAGAAGAAGTCTCAGTTCTTTCTTTTACTCTTTGTTGGCTAAATTCTGCGAAGTCACGCCAAAGAGTAGTTAGGGTTTTGTTGTCACTATCCGACTGCTCAGAGGGGAGAGAAACAAAGGCCTCATTGCCACTATCGCTTTTACCAGCGCTTGGCACAGGGGAAACCCTATTATCTTCCATTACTAAAAGGTCTGACGGCAGTTTCTAGAGAAAAAGAAACCTGGAGACAGAAAGTAAACTTTGCAAAAAGATCAGTAAACTTACTGATTCACTGAGGCAGAGAGCTCGAGAACGAAAGACTCGTAAAGGCGTGAAGAAGATGACGAGGTTTCAAAATTCCAGACAAGAAGAATGAAACCTACGAAGACAACGAACCGCTTTTAAACCTGCACGGATGTTCGATGACATGAACGATCGAGATTCATTCAGCATCAACGATCGAGATTTGAAGACGGTTCGAAAGTTTGAACTCACAAATCCAAAACAGGTGTTCAAAAACTGTCGTTTTGATTGCGTGAGCCACGATAGTTTTCAACTGCAGGAGGATGTGTAGTGGCACCCTCACAAAGCTCGAGGAAAAAGCGACACTACCGCATTAAATGTGAAATGACGTTTAAAGGATTATGCAAGATTATTGCTTGACAACAAACCCAGTTAAAAACCAAGCCCTCGGGATCGACCGAACGCTTGGTCTGGGGGGCTCGTGATACAGAGAAAATATGATCGAACTTGGTTCATTCATGGTTCGACCCTCGACTCCAATCGAGACAAAGGGAATCGACTTGTTTCCGAATGGGCCGGGTTCAGGAAGTAGCTTGCTGATCGTGTCGCTAACCAATCAAAAATAAAATCCTATACTAATCTAGCAAGCAGAAAGTACGGGGTCGAACTATGGGGAACTGAAAGGTTAAGTCACTAAGATTGAATTCAACAAAACTAAATTTAAACTAAATCTATTAATTAATGCAAAAACTTAAACTATGAATATGTGAAGATCTTTGGGATTTCGAATCCCCAATGCTTTTCCCTAAGCGATATAACTCTACACTTCAAAGCAAATTAGGGATGGTCTTCCTAGGTATGCCTTATCTTTGCAAGACTATCGTCCTTCGCGGAAGCTTGGCACGCTTAGTTCGCTGAGCTATAAAACATCTTTGGCCAAACACAAACACAATCAACTAGAAGAGATAGAACAATCAAATTAATGAAATAAGCATGGTTCATCTACATCTCAAAGAAAAAGAACTAGCTACTCATTATCAAAAAATTCATAAGAAAAATAAAGATGAAACATAGGGAGAGAGAGAGAGAGAGAGATGTGGTCTTCTTCTTCAGCAATGAGAGATGAGAGCCGCATTCGCCGTCTTCTTTTCTTCTCTGTGGCTAGCTTCTCTTTTATGTCTCCCGCACACAATGAATCCCCTCTCTTTACCCGTCGATTTGACCTTTATTCTTTCAGAATTTGGGAAACTCAAAACTGGAAAGTTGTAGATATTTTCAATATCGGTCCATAGCATCTTGAATCACCGAAATCCAAGCTCATACAAGAGAGATATGCCCAAAATACTGAAGGTAGGTCTGTTTACCCGATTTTCAGATTTATTACCAATTTTGTTCCTTAGACCTCCACCTATTTCCAATTTGGCTAAGATCTCACTTTTCATGATTTCTTGAGCAGCAAGATTGAATGCCATGATTTAAAATCCACCAATATCTAATATATTTGCCAACTTTACTCCATATTATCTCTAATATCCAAAATCTCCTTATTCCTGAAAAATACACAAAAATACTCAATTAGCTCTCTTTAATTAAATAAGTATGGGGAATTAAATCAAATAAATAATGGTAAATGCATGCTTATCACTTGCTGAGGAAGAAAACTAAATCAGCTACAGGCACACCCTAATCCAATACTTGTGGAGAAGGTTAATTAACCTAATGGCGACAGCGAGGGTCGGCGTATTTGTCACTTATCACTTTCAAAGGGATAACCATCAGAAGACAATCGGATTATCCTAGGAGTCCTCTACTAGTCCAAACTAGTAGAAGTCTATCACTCAACGGATCTATCTGTTGAGATCTAACGACTATCCGAAGAAGGCTCATATACATCAAACGAAGAAGATTTGAAGGTACACTCTATATAAACATCGCCTCCCCACAAGGGGAAAGGATCTAGATACACACACTTGAACGTGAACACTCAGATGCTTACTATCAGAATCGTATTCCAGTTATTCATTCCTTAGCTTTGTGTTCTAGCAGAGCCGTGGACTCTCGACCCCAGCGGTCGGGTCACATCTGATGCTTTGTTTTGCAGATCATTCTTAGGAGATCTAAGGGCTGAGCAGATTTTGGACGCACCATGTACAATCCCCATTGCTTCAAGAAATTTGTTTGGTTGCTCCCTCTAGTGGTTGGGTAAAATTGAATATTGATGGATGCTCAATAGGGAACCAGGTCATGTAGGGGTTGGAGATGTTTTTTGCAATCACAAGGCCAACATCTTAGGTTCATTCCATATCTACTTGGGGGTTAGAACGAACTTTGTAGTAGAAATAGAAGCATTTATCTCTGGATTGGAATGGCGAAGCTAAGGCAATTTCCAAAGGTTTAGATCGAAAGTGACTTGACGGTGATGGTTGTGCTTCTCCAACGTAAACATTTTCCATGGTGGATGCAGCAGAGGTTGAGAGGAATTCTACAGTATCTCAAGGGTATGGAGTGGAAGATTTTGCATTGTTACAGGGAAAGTAAACCTATGGTGGATTACCTTGTAAAGCTAGCAGTAAGGAAGAGGAACTCAGGTGTTGATGTCCCTTGGCCAGCTCTGATACAACAAACTCTGAGTTGGGATGCTGCTGGGAAATCAAGATTTCAGTTTGGTTTCTAAGTCACGATCTTTTGTGAGTGTGCACCATGTTCTCTATAAGGTTCCGGTGAGATTGGGCATATTGGGTCAACTGCTGCTACAGGATGTGTGACTGTGGTTCCATGACACGGTGTAGATAATGTAAAATTGTAATTTTGCTTTTGCTATTTTAATATAAATGACTTTTTAGCCCAAAAAAAAAAATCTGGAGCGGATCCAGAACCCTGGTATCTTGAAAAGAAGGGGAGAAAAAAAATGTTCCTTTTATTAATCCAAAAGGGTTGTCTTTTTCTCTCTCTCAAACTGAGAATGAAAAACAAAGCTTATATACCGTGGTCTTCATGAAGGATAGAACGTCTAGTGGTAATGGATGAAGAAGCAATTCAAAAATTAATTTAGAAAGAAAAAACTAAACTAAACTCATCTCACTAGAACTAATGAGAGAAAAGGATAAATCAAAGCTCGAGCCGTGAGAAAAGGATACTACATTTGGAAGCAAACACACCGTTACTCTTCAGTCATCTGTTCTTTTAACAGTCACTTGGGAGCTAGTTTAGGCATTGAGATGTTTCAACCACGCTGCTGCAACTGATTGCCTTCAACTGAGAGTAATCTCTTCCACTTATGCTCTCCCGTTTCACAGCTTTGCTATGATAATAGGGTTTCTGAAATGAGTATTGCTTTTGAGAGTAAGAGAAAGAAACGTATAACCTGTTATGCCATTAGAGGAGTGAGAGAGAGACCCCTTAGCGAGAAGACAAACAGTATTAGCAAGAAGATGAAACATATTTTCTCTACAGGAGTACTATAAAAGCCCTTTACACAGCAGACAAATTGATTACCTTAGCTAAATCTATTTGTGCCTACGACCTAACATCTAACTGTAGGTATGTATCATTTTCCCCAACGGTAGGCGTGGTTTCCTTAGACATAGGTTGTAGCATTATTCCCTTTTTCGGTAGATTCATATGTTTTATTTTCTTCTACTTTGAGTTTACCTTCTGATACAGAGAAAATATAATCGAACCGGGTTCATCCTTGGTTGGACCCCCGACCCCGGTCGGGACGAAAGGAATCAACTCGCTTCCGAGCAGGCTGGGTCCAAAAGGTAGCTTGCTGAGGAAGTAAATTGACCCAATCATAAGCATGCTTGAATCCGCTATAATCGGAATGGACTAATCAACAAGGAGACGGTTAGCAACATTTGCGGAAGATACCAATCGTTATCATATGGATAACTACCATATAAGGATCATATTCTCAAAGGAATTATCTAGGGATAATTATTGTTGCCCCCCCTGTAGTTTGATTTTATTACTAATAAAATCCTGTTCTTTACAAAATTACTGTTGCCCCCCTTCCTTATAACGGTGTTAAGTAGCCGTTAAGTTTGAATATGTAATCTCTAATTTGCCCTTCATTAAAATTAAGAAATCAAAAGATACTACCCAATTTATAAAACCAGATTAAATGTCAATATTAGCCTAAATTTCATTTATTTTGAATTAATGAAATAGGCAAAATTCAAATCCGATTGGTTTCCCACCTTCCTAAACTTCATTTATTCTGAAAATATTTTAAGTGATATTCAGTTTCCAATTTGAGTTGAATTCGATTTTCCTTCCTCTTTGGTTTCTATTTAAGTTTTATTCAATCATTCTTTCTTTATCTGGTGGGTTTTTTTTTTTTTTTTTTTTTTTTTTTTTTTTTGAGAATAAAATGAATTATAATTTTTTTTCCTCCATAGTTAATTAAGGGTACCACTGTAACTTGATAAAAGGTTAAATAAGTAAAGAGATAAGTATAAGGGTATTTTGGGGTTTTTGAGAAAATATAAAGATGCCACATCATCAATAAACTAACGGAACTTAACGGTAGGGGGACAATAGTAATTGTAAGCAAAGTTAAAGGTTAGATTAGTAATTTTGAAAAGTGGTAATAAAATCAAAGTACAGGGGGACAATAATAATTATCCCAATTATATATTAGCCAAACCTCAAACGGATCTATCATTAACAGATCTACTCGTTAAGATCTGACGGCTATCTGAAGAAGGCTCAAATACATCCAACGAAGGAAATTCGAAGATACACACTATATAAGACATCACCTACCCACAAGGTGAGAGAGAAGATACATATAAAATCAAATGTAGAGTGAGGCGGAATCTTACTCCACGAGTACAATGGAATGTAGATCGAAAGTCAAAGAAGATTACAACTGGTTCTAAAGACAAGAAAGAAAGATATAATCTAACTATGCTAGAATCTATTCTACTTTATAAAGAACGTCTTCATAAACATAGACTTCATCAATCACGCTCAGACGCTCCCACTCCACAGTAGGGCTAATCTTGGTAACAAGTAAGACCACTCCAGGAATCCTCAATGTAATTGATATGGAGAAAATATGATCGAACTTGGTTCTTTCTTGGTTCGACCCTCGACTCCGGTCGGGACAAAGGGAATCGACTCGCTTCTGAGCGATCTGGGTCCGTGAGGTAGCTTGCTGAGGAAGAAAACTAAATCAGCCACAAGCACGCCCTAATCCGATACTTTTGGAGTAGGTTAATTAACCTAAAGACGGCTAGCAGTTTCCAGCGGCTGTCACCTATCATATGGATAACCTTCAGATAACAGTCGGGTTATCCTAGGAGTCCTCTACTAGTCCAAACTAGTAGAAGTTTATCACTCAACGGATCTATCTATTAAGATCCAATGACTACCCGAAGAAGGCTCAAATACATCGAACGAAGAAGATTCGAAGGTACACTCTATATAAGACATTACCTTCCCGCAAAGGAGAAGACGGACGAAAACACTCGGATGCTTACTATCTGAATCGTATTCTTGTTATTCATTCCATAGCTCTGTGCTCTAGCAGAGCCGTTTGTGATTAAGTTCATCAACTGGATTAGCCTTCGGAGGTGGACTCCCGATCCCAGCGGTCGGGCCACATTGGACGCTTTATTTTGCAGGTCATTCTAAGGAGATCTAAGGGCTGAGCAGATTTTGGACGCATCATTTGGCACCGTCTGTGGGAATCGTTTCTGAAAGCTATGGTGACTAGATCAGCAGCAGCAGCTGCTGCACAGCGAGATGTTGGCGTCCAAATCCCTGGAGTAAACAATCCAGATATTCCTCAGGGAAGTCGACCGCTCGAAGTAGATGGTGGTCAAGGAGGTAATAATCCTCCAGATTCACTCCAGCATCAACTGGATCAACTAAAACTTCAGATGCTGGATGTAAGTCAGGCCCTCTGTGCGCTGACCAAGCAGGTGGTGGTACCACCAGAGCCCGATCGTCGTGATGCAGGAAGGCGTGCATCGCAGCGGGATCAAAGACTAATTGACGAACAAAACGTCGGTCAAAACTTCTGTGAAGGCGACCGAATACCTAGGAGAATTGAAAATCTCGCTAGGCGTGATGATCAGTTTGACGGACCACAAGGGACTACTACTGATTCAAATACAAGGTTGGTTATAGGAGTGAGAACTCACTCACCAACTGTAAGACACCTTGTTTGGGATGATGATCATGTTGTTCGTGATAATGATCGTGTTGTTCGGGATGATGATCGTGTTGTTCGTGATAATGCTCATGTTGTTCGAGGTCGTGATCGTGTTGCTGAAGATCGATTAACACATATTGGTCAAGAATTGGCTAACTGTCACGCCCTCCCAGCCGGTACCCTATCTGGCATACCCGAGAGTGTGATCCACAGCTCGAAGATCAGGTATCGAGTGATCAACCTCCCACATAAACAATAACATAATCATGAACAATCATAATAAAAGTGCGAAAGATAAACCATAGATCCAATAAAGAAAGAATGAATCATAAATGAATCAGAATAATAGATATAATCAGAGTGTCAAACAGATAAGTAAAGTGAGGCAAAAATCCCACTCTACAACCAGCGGAAAAGTAGCTCTAAAAGAATATACCAGACAAAATCTAATCCCAGTAGCAAGTACATTGGGTAACTAAATTGTTCTCCACTTTATAGACAACATCCTTATAAGTGTAAATCTCATAAATGGCACAAGGACGCTTCCACTCGATGGTCGGACTAAGCATCGTACGGAGCATAACCACTCGCGGGATCTTCAGTGTAATTGTGGTAACCGCAATCACCTTCCTGGAGATATGCCTCTTCGCCTTGCGCTTCTTCATAGGGACCGTCATAGTACTCAAGACTGCAGGGATAGTCTAACAAACATTGTACAATAAAGGAATGAGTTTCAAAGAAACTCGGTAAAGGCGATTAAAATCCATAATAACATAAATGGCGGGATTCAGAACAAACATAAATGCAATATGATATGGGACAAACAATGAATGAATGAATCTAACTCTATGTATGCTGGTCTCTATTGGCAGACATGCATTAAGTCATAGCACCGTACTTCTTTAGGAAAGTCCACTCACATCCTCAACCATTTAAGATATCTTGGATTCTCTCACGGATCATTTCACCGGTCTTGAGCAGCCGATTGGTAATGGGTCCTTCATCCCTCGGGACAAACCATGGCGGGGGTTAAGTCAACACACTCTCTCACAACCATTTGGTATAAATCTTGGCGCATGTCGGGGTAAAACCTAGCCGGATGCAAGTTTTCTACTTAGTTACATCAAGTCGGATCCAGATACGTCCATTCCTCGTCCCCGACGATCCTTTCCGGTATCCTTCACACTAGAGTCCTCATAGTCCCTGACTACGGACTCATCAACCCTATTGGTTATCCACATATGGTAAACGGGAAGCTCTCACGTCCTCTCACGGGTTGGTTACCGGTCTTAAGCGCCCGTGAGCCCAAGTATAACCGTATGCAACCCTACCAATAAATGGCCCCCACAATGTGATTCCTGTCCTCTCACGGGTTGGTTACCGGTCTTGAGTGCCCATGAATCCCCATTGCTACCACGGGTCGTTCGGTCTCAATACCCCCTCCGATACAGGCGTCCGCACATAGCAGTATGCAGGACATTTTAGGAAGGTGTCCTCGAGGGCATCTCCGGAAACATCCCATAATATTCCCGTAGTAGTCCAAGGACAGAAGTGTCAAAAGGACACCTCTCCTTTCCAAACCATACTTAAGCATACACATGCATCAATTCATATCATCACATATATGGTAACTTCATATATGGAAAGAAATCAATAATTACAATCACTTGTATATAATTGGTAAGTAAATCACACATGAATCAATTTAATATGAATAAGTAATGCCACTGTAATCAAAGTTATGCAACAGTAGTATATCATTGTAAGAATCTAATTTAGGAAACATGTCAATGATATTCAAATATAGAAACTAGATTCATGCTATCTATGTAATTAAGGAAATAACCATCCTTACCTCTTATAACTCGCAAAGGAATCCTAAGAAGTCAAGTAAGATCTTGGCAAACTTGAGAAGAAGGTCCTAAACAAGTATATACAACATATTAGGAAAGATCCCTAACGAGAAAAGATACCAAAACATCCAACACGGACCAATTCTGGAGTTGCTTGAACTCATTGGTCGAGTGGATTGGTCGACTGGTCCAGTCGACCAATGCAGACAGTAGCCTAAAAAAACAGAGTTTTAAGATATGAAATCCGAATTTGGTGGTTCAAAAGGGTACTAATCAAGGGGTAAACTACATCAGTAGTATTCTAACATATAGGGGACTTCAAAACACCAATCAAATCAAGACATCAAGATCCAAATTAGGAAACAACAAGTTACCATAATTAGATCAACCATGGATCTTGATGAATTCGAAATAGAAATCAAAGACAAGAACAATAGGAGGATGGATCATTGCTTCAGGTAAAGGTATCATGAAAAACATACTTAGATCTTCAATGAAAAAGACTTAGAAGCATAATCTAAATAAGGAAATAAAACCTACCATATATGTAACTACCATGCTTCATGAAGAACACATAGTATGGTAGAAGAGAACAACTAGAAATTGATAGATTATGGATCATGGAAAGAAAACACAGTAATTAACTACTAACATGATCAATATAGAAGATCCAAAGGGATCTGAATTCAAATCAGAAGTTTAACAAGATTAGATCATGGTTTGATCATGATTCCTTGAAAAGTTTGCAATGATCATGGTTAAGATCATTGTTCTAGCCTCAAATCCTTAGGATGATCATGAGAACATGTTCAGAGATGTTTGCAACAGAGAATGCAGCATCTCTTCTACTGTCTCAACTCAAAAAGGAAAGAAAAACAAAGATGGAGGAGAAGAAGAGAGAGTAGACATACCTTTTGATGCAAAAGGAAGAGTTTCGACGAAGATCCGTCAAGAAAACACCAAGGATGCAAGGGAGATGACTTGCAGAGGTCTTTGGTTCGTTCCAAAGAGTTTGGAGGCAGCAAATACGAAGTGGACTCGAGATTGGACTTAAATAGAGCAAGAAAAACCTAATTGCCAAAGACAGCACTCATTGGTCGAGTGAATTGGTCGACTGGCCCAGTCGGCCAATGCTGACAGCAAGACCAAAACAGGGAATTGAAGGCCCAGATCAAATCCAATCCTAAAGGGGTTTTGCACACATGTCAAGTGACTTACCTAATAGGTAGAAATGCCTTCAAACCAAGATAGAGAGCACTCCAAGTCCATCAACTAATCCGATCTTCATCAAGATTCAGTTTCAATAAATAGAACTCCATCAACAACTTTCATGGATTCAAAGCCAGACACCAAGTCCTCCACTGGGATGGCCCAAAGCTGACTTCTTACTTTACTTCGGGTCATCGGACCTACAAATAACAAGGTTTCCAGGTCAAGGTTAGGGCTGGGTTTTACACTAACATCAATCAGAAGCTCGGGCAATTGGCGAGAGGGAAGATAATGCGATGATATCTATTCGGTTATTTGAAAGACTCCATTTGCCGAGCCCATTGCTGGATACTAGTTTCCTCACAATTTCTGTCCCGCCAACCTTTTCTACGTTTGATGGCTCCAGAGATCCCACGGCCCACATCAGTTATATCAGCAAACTATGGCGGTCGCAGGTAATTCTGATGAGATTCTTTGCAGGGTCTTTGGTTCATCCTTAACTGGAGCGGCACAGAAATGGTTCTCTAACCTCCCATCGGGAAGGATCATGAATTTCGACGAGTTGGCACGCAAATTTATGGGACGATTTCAGAGTGGAATCCAGATCAAGAAGACCGAGGAAACCTTGTTTACTATTAGACAAGGGAAGAGTGAATCGATTCGGCAATATCTGAAAAGATTTAATAGGGTTAAAATGGAGATAGAGAATCTAGATGAGCAAGTAGCTAAAACTGCTTTGTTCACCGACCTCACTAATCGAAGACTCTTGGAGTTATTACTCCAAGATATGCCCACAACTTATGCTGAGTTGGTACAAAGATGCTAAAAATAGGCGGAAGTCACGAAAATCTTAGACGCCCGCTAGGGGGACAATAAAGCCTCCGCAAAAGAGCAAAAGTGTGAAACCCAGCCCTAACCTTGATCCGGGAACCCTGTTGTTTGTAGGTCCGACAACTTGAAGTAAAGCAAGAAGTCAGCTATGGGCCATTCTAGTGGAAGACTTGGTGGCTGGCTTGGAATCCATGAGTGTTGATGTCAGTGTTTCATTTATGGAAACTGCACCCTGATGAAGATGGAATTAGTTGATGGACTTGGAGTGCTCTTTGTCATGGTTCGAAGGCATTTCTACCTACTAGGTAAGTCACTTAATGTGTGTGCAAAACCCCCTTTATGTTTGGATTTGATCTGAGCCTTCATTTCCCTGTTTTGGACTTGCTATCCTGATTGGTCGACTCATTGGTCGACTGGACCAGTCGACCAATCCAATCGACCAATGAGATCAGATTTTGCTAATTAGGTCTTTGCTTGCTCTATTTAAGTCCAATATCAAGTCCACTTCGTATTTTCTGCCTCCAAACTCTTTGGAACGTACCAGAGCCCTCTGCAAGTCATTTCCCTCGCATCCTTGCTGATTATCTTGACGAATCTTCATAAAAACTCGTGCTTTTACACAAAAAAGTATGTGATCATCCACTTCTATGTTTCATCTTTGATTCTTCATTATTTTTATTTCCTTTTCTGATTGAGGACAGTAGTAGTGATGTTGTATCTCTGTTGCAACCATCACTATACTCTTTCCCTCTCTTTTCCTAAGGATCTAAAGCTTGGTGGATGATCTTCATCAAGATCATTACTCGCTTTTGAAGGAAAACTTGTATTTATTCTCTTTCCTTATTTAGATTGATGTTCTTCAGTCTTAGGTCTAATTTTCTTGAAGATCTATGCATGTTTTTCATGATTCCTTTATCACAATTAGTGATCCATCATCCTATTGTTCTTGTCCATGATTTTTACTATGAATTCTTCAAGAACCATGGTTGACCTAATTATGGTAACTTTTTGTTTCCTAATTTGTAACTTGAAGACTTGATTTGATTAGTGTTTTGGAGTCCTCTATATACTAGTTTACTGCCATTGTAGTTTCCCCCTTGTTTAGTACCCTTTTGAACCACCAAATTCGGTTTTATATTCTAAAAACTCTGATTTTTGAAGGCCACTGCTCTGTTGGTCGACTCATTGGTCGACTGAGGTAGTAGACCAATCCAATTGACCAATGAGTACAACAACCTCATATTTGGTCTGTTTTGGATGTTTTGATATCTTTCCTTTTAGTATCTTTCATAATATGTTATATACACTTCTTTAGGACTTTCTTCCCAAGTTTAGTCAAAGTCTTACTTGATTCCCTAAGATCCTTTGCGAGTTATATAAGGTAAGGATGGTTATTTCCTTAACTACATAGATTGCATGTTCTAGTTTCTATATTTGAATCTTTTTGATTTATTTCCTTAATTAGATACTTACACTGATATACTACTGATGCAACTATCTTGATTACAGTAGCATTAATTGTTTATACTAATTTGATTCATGTATGATTTACTTACCAAATATATGCAAGTTGGATGTTATTATTGATTTCTTTCCATATAAGAAGTTACCATATATGTGACATGATGGAATTATGTTTGTGAATGATTACGTATGGTTTGGAAAGGGGAGGTGTCCTTTTGACACTTCTGTCCTTGGACAACTACGGGAATATTATGGGATGTTTTCGAAGATGCCCTTTGGACACCTTCCTAAACTGTTGGATGACATATTTAGGGCGGTCTAGTAGTGTTTGGCTAGGATGTCCTGTTATGTCAGACCCTAATCGGAGGGGTATTGAGATCAAACGACCCGTGGTAGCAATGGGGATTCATGGGCGCCCAAGACAGGTAGCCAACCCGTGAGAGGACGGGAATCACATTGTGGGGGTCATTTGTTGATAGGGTTGCATATGGATAGACTTGGGCTCACGGGCGCTCAAGACCAGTAACCAACCCATGAGGGGACGTGAGAGCTTCCCGTTTACCATATGTGGATAACCAATAGGGTTGATGAGTCCGTAGTCAGGGACTATGAGGACTCTAGTGTGAAGGACGCCAGAAAGGATTGCCAGGGGCGAGGAATGGATGTATCTGGATCTGACTTGATGTAACTGAGTAGGAGACTTGCATTTGGCTAGGCTTTGACCCTGACATGCACCGGTACTTAGACCAATGGTGATGTGAGAGAGTGGTGACTTAACCCCCAACCATGGAATGTCCCGAGGGATGCCAGACCCACTACCAAAAGGCGTTGTGTGATGAGACCTTCCTAAAGAAGTACGGTGCTATGACTTAAAGCATGTCTCCCAATAGAGACCATCATACGTAGAGTTCAAATTGCATCATGTGTTTCATATCAAATAGCATTTTACTTTGCTTTGAAATCCTACCATTTATGTTGTTATGGATTAACTGCCTTACTGGGTTTCTTTGAAACTCATTCCTTTTGTACAATATCTTTTGTTAGATTACTCTACAGGTACTGATGACTATGAAGGTCAATTCAAGGAAGTGCAAACTGAAGAGGCGTACTTCATGCAAAGTGCTGGCAACCAATGAAGATTACATTGAGGATTCCTCATGTGGTTTTGCTTGTTACCAGGATTAGCCCTACTTTGGAGTGGGAATGTTTGAGCGTCATTGATGAAGTCGATGTTTATGAAGACGTTCTTTATAAAGTAGAATAGACTTTAGTTTATTTTGTTATATCTTTCTTTCTTATCTTAGAACGAGATGTAACCTTTCTTTTGACTTACGATCTACTTTCCGCTGGTTGTAGAGTGGGATTCCGCATCACTTTACTTTATTGATTTAGACATTCTGATTGTCTTTCATACTCTGATGGTATATGATTTATTCTTTCCTTATTTGGATCTTTTGGATTATACTTTGTACATTGATTATTTATGTTCATGATTATGTTATTGTCTATGTGGGAGGTTGATTACCTCGATACTTGATCTTCAGGGCTGTGGATCACACACTCGGGTATGCCAGGTAGGGTACCGGCTGGGTGGATGTGACAAAAAGGCTCCTGAGAATAAGTAGAAGCTGAAGCAGAATATTCGAGATTGAGTTGAAAAGCCTCATCAGGCATGGCGGCAAAGATCTCCCGAAAAAAGTGAGTATACTCCATTAAATACTCCTCGGGCTGATATTCTGAATATTATCAAGAAACGGAATATCTTGAAGTGGCCTCCGAAGCTTCCTACAAAACCAAGTGAGCATGATCGAGAAAGATATTGCCGATTCTACAAGGATTACGGCCATTATACCAATGATTGTAGACATTTAAAGGCGGATATTGAAAGATTGATATCCCAAGGACATTTGTCTAGTTTCGTCAATAGAAGACGAGAGGAACCGCGAGATGCAGCAGTAAAAAGGGACTGTTCAGTTAAGCCAGATCAACTGAAGGAGGTTCATAAATCTAAGAAGGGTAAAGAGGTGATTGATGCTACTCGGTCACCGATCCTTACAATCTTTGAAGGTCCCGAGCCTGAATCACTCCGGAGGTTGAAAGCAAAATCCAAATTTGTTGAAACCGGAGAGACGCAGAAACGTAAAAGACCAAATGGTGGGGGTTCGATCACCTTTGGAGAAGAAGACGAAAGAGGCGTTTGTCTGCCTCATGATGATGCCATAGTCATCAAGGTAGAGATTGCACGTCGCGAAGTACACAGGGTGTTAGTTGACACCGGATCTGCTGCAGATCTTTTATCTTATGCAGCTTATCAAAAACTTAAGGTGGATGAAGACTTGATGGAGCCATCATCCACGCATCTATATGGCTTTGCAGGATCGTCTGCAGTTGCGGAAGGATCGGTCCAGTTGGATCTATCAATTGGAAGCTTCCCCAAGGAAGCCACCGTTCGGGTAAATTTCTTGGTGGTTTGGGATCTCCCTGCTTACAATGTGATTATGGGGAGACCATCTTTGTCAAAATTAGGTGCTATCATTTCAACAAAGCACCTCAAAATAAAAATCCCGACTGAGATGGGAGTTGGTCAAGTTTTATCTGACCAGAGAATTTCTCGGCAATGTTATGTTGCATATTTGAAAGACAAGGAAGGTTTGAGAAAGGTAACGGCGTTACCAATTGAAGTACGAGATGATCGGGATGAGGCAGAAATGCAAAGGCCCGAGCCAGTAGAAAAACTGGAGCAAATCCAGTTGTATCCCGGTGATGACTAAAGAGTTACTTATATCGGGTCTGAGCAAATGGAAGAATTCAAAAGGGAGTTGAAGTCTTTTCTTCAACAAAATAGTGACGTGTTCGTATGGTCTGCAGATGACATGCCAGGAATTGATCGGCTGCAGAGCACAAACTTTGGATAGATCCAAAGGTGAAACCAGTTATCCAAAAAAGGAGAAATTTCTCCATGGAAAAATATGAAGCCGTTCGGGGTGAAGTTGACAAACTGAAGAGTTATAGTTTCATAGAACCAATTGAATGCCCAATCTGGTTAGCCAACGTGGTGATGGTCAAAAAGGCAAATGGGAAGGAGGATGTGTACAGATTACACAGACCTCAACAAGCACATCCTCCACAAGGCTTGCTTTAAGATTGTTACCCATTACCTAGGATTGATCTGCTGATAGATGCAACTGCAGGGTATGAAACCTTGAGTTTCGTGGATGCCTACTCAGGGTATAATCAAATCCTCATGAACAAGGAGGATGAAAAGTTTATGGCTTTCATGACTGATCGTGAAAGTTTTTATTATAAAGTCATGCCATTCGGCCTGAAGAATACAGGAGCTACTTATCAGAGGGCCATCAACAAAATATTCAAGGATTTTATCGGGAAAAATGTCGAAGCTTACGTTGACAATATGCTAGTAAAGAGCATTGCAAGGGCGAAACATATAGAAGATTTAACAGAGGTATTCTCAGTACTACGAAAATACAGATGAAGCTAAATCCTGAGAAATGTGCCTCCGGAGTCTCGTCAGGCAAATTCTTGGGCTTCATGGTATCACAAAGGGGTATTAAAGCTAATCCAGCCAAAATACAAGCTTTGATTGACATCGAGGCCCCCAAAACTGTTCAGGATGTACAATGCTTGATGGAGAGAGTAGCCGCTTTGAACCGTTTCATCTCACAATCGGGAGAAAAGTGCCTACCTTTTTTCAAAATTCTCAAAGACTTGAGGGGCAGCAAGGAGGCAAAATGGACTGAGGAATGTTAGAAACCTTTCGAAGAACTAAAGGAGACACTGGGAAAACCACCGCTATTATCTCGACCAGAGAAGGGAGAAGTTTTGCAGCTATATTTAGCAGCATCCCCTTCTGCGGTCAGCGCAATACTTGTTTGGGACAAGGATAAGAAGCAATGGCCGATTTATTATGTTAGCCATGTACTACGGGACGCCCGAAACACGGTATTCTCGGATCGAGAAGCGGGCTCTAGGTCTTATGATAGCAGTTAGGAAACTACGGCCATATTTTCAGGCTCATTCCATTGAGGTATTTACTACTTTTCCTCTTAGTAAAGTTCTTCGTAAACCTGATTTATCTGGAAGAATGGTGGCATGGTCGGTTGAACTCAGTGAGTTCCAAGTAAGCTTTAAGCCTCGAACGGCAATCAAAGCTCAAGCACTAGCGGTCTTTGTAGTAGAGACTACGCCCCCATGGAAGAGGTTACCATACCCACTATCTCGGTATGGGAGGTATATGTGGATGGTTCTAGTAACAAGGATGGAGCAGGGGTTGGAATTCTCCTGAAGAGTCCAGCAGGATTTATTATTCGGTATGCATTGAGATTTGCATTCGAAGCGAGTTACCGGTCTTGAGCGCCCGTGAGCCCAAGTCTAGCTATTTGCAACCCTACCAATAAATGGCCCCTTTCGAGTATCCGTAGCATGGTTTATGTCCCCTACCGGATTGGTTACCGGCCTAGAGCGCCCATCAAACCATACACTACCACGGGTCGTTCGGTCTCAATGCCCTTCTGATTCGGGTCTAACACGACAAGGACAATCCTAGCCACCCAACTAGACAATCCTATGTATGTCATCCAATAACCCGGGAAAGTGTCGATAGGCACCTTCGGAGAACATCCCATACTATTCCCTCCGATGCCCAAGGACAGAAGTGTCAATAGGACACTCCCCAATCCCAAGTTATATGTAGGCAGTCACATATTCAAGTTCATCATTTCTCATGCATCTAATACATCTTCATAATAAAAGTTAAATCATGATATTGAAATGAACCATCATATGCACAAGTAATCAAGAATAATAATTTGACATAGACAAGAGAATATGAATTGTGATATTATTGTCCTAACACATGTATATCAGCCTTATAGTAATTAAAAGCAATCATGAGATTCTATTCTTTAAGTATGAACACAATTCATAAGTTGATGGCCTATATGTTTATGGAGATAACCATCCTTACCTTAGGTTCAGTTGATGATGAATTGAGAATACCAAGAAGTGGTTGAAAAGAATTGTTAAGACCCTAAACAAACATCAATAATAAGTTAGAGAAGAAATCGGGAAGATCGGATGTTAATCAGGTCAAAACTGGCTAAGGTTGCTGTCAGCAACAACTTTGGTCGATGGCATCGACCAAAGAGGATCGACCAAAACTTCTTCGGGACAGAATAGTGGATTTTGGGGGTTTTCATCCGAAATTGGTTTTCCAGGGTTCGGATCAATCTGGAGCTTGGAGGAATGCTTAAGGATAGTATGAGGACACTATAAATTAAGAAACTAACATAATCCAATGGTCTACATAGAAAGCCCCAAATTAAGCTATCAAGTTCAAGTGACAAGCATCATGGCATGAATTGGAATTGATTGCATTGACATAGAAATAGCATGCAATAGCTAGGGGAACTTATAGAAATTCGATTGGAATCATATGATAGTGATAAACATGAACATAGCATACCATACAACTCAGTTTTGTACAAAATGACATGATGTTAAGAGGAAAATCAAGGAATACATATGCTAGGCTTGAGATGGGGGCATAGCATCAATAGATGGCTAAGGAAATCATAGGTTAAGCATGAGTGGACACTTGGAGTGATGGTTGCAAGGTTGCAGCACCATCTCCAATGTCTCAACAGCAAGAGAGGAATAGAAAAGAATAGAAAAAGGTAGAATAGAGAGTGGAAGCATGAATCATACCTTGTAGTTGTAGATGGAGACAAGAATCAATTATTAACAATGAGTTTTGGTGGAGTATCCTTCACATATGCCTAGGAGTTGCTTTGGGAAGCTCCCCCCACGTTCTCAGGAGTGAAAATGATTGCAATAGGGCTCAAAACACGAGGCTAGTATAAATAGATTAGGGAATATTCCATAGAATCATTAACTTGTCTGACTAGGAAACTTTGGTCGATGGCATCGACCAAAGAGGATCGACCAAAATATTTTTCAGCAGAAAAATAGGTTTAGTTCAGCAACTTCACATAAAGTTTTGAAAGGCTATACAAGGTCAAATTGAGTGAGGTTTTCTTCTACAATTCAATCAAGAAGTCTAGTTTTGGGGAATACCTTCTGATTGTGCACGGGAGGTCATTAGGTACTTCAACTAAGTCAATCTTCTCCGATGCGCAGACTTTTATTAAACACCGACAATGTACTCAAGCAAGGGGTATCATTGTCAATGTCCATGGGCTCGATCTCCACATCATAATTATCAATCAAAAATGTCCATAAGTCTCTTCTACCACCGCTTCGGGTCTTCGGGCCTAAATACAACATTGGATCCGGGTTAGGGTCAATGTTAGAATAGGGCTGGATATTACAATGTGTTTATTCAATGATGATTGGCAACTTGTTATGCTTTGCTTATCAATTCTATTTAGATATCACATGACTACTGTAGTTGTCTTTTAAAAGTAGTAATATGTTTAATTACACTTACTCTTATATATCATGTCTATTTAATTATTGTTATTACACTTGAATCATGCAATGTTATGATATGACTTTCAATATGATGATGTATCATGTATGTGTGATATGATGAATTGAGAATGTGATTGGATAAGTACAATTTGGGACTGAGGAATGTCTTACTGACATTTCTGTCCTTGGACATCGGAGGGAATAGTATGGGATGTTTTCCGAAGGTGTCCATCGACGCTTTCCCGAATTATTGGATGGCATACATAGGACTTGTCTAGGTGTATGGCTAGGATGTCCTTGTCATATCAGACCCGAATCGGAAGGGTATTGACACCGAATGACCCGTGGTAGTAGTATGGTTTGATGGGCGCTCAATGTCACGCCCTCCCAGCCGGTACCCTATCTGGCATACCCGAGAGTGTGATCCACAGCCCGAAGATCAGGTATCGAGTGATCAACCTCCCACATAAACAATAACATAATCATGAACAATCATAACATGAGTGCGGAAGATAAATCATAGATCCAATAAAGAAAGAATGAATCATAAATGAATCAGAATACTAAATATAATCAGAGTATCAAACAGATAAGTAAAGCGAGGCAAAAATCCCACTTTACAACCAGCGGAAAAGTAGCTCTAAAAGAATAAACTAGACAAAACCTAATCCCAGTAACAAGTACATTGGGTAACTAAATTGTTCTCCACTTTATAGACAACATCCTTGTAAGTGTAAATCTCATAAATAGCACAAGGACGCTTCCACTCAATGGTCGGACTAAGCATCGTACGGAGCATAACCACTCGCGGAATCTTCGAGTAATTGTGGTAACCGCAATCACCTTCCCCGGAGATATGCCTCTTCGCCTTGCGCTTCTTCATAGGGACCGTCATAGTACTCGGTACTGCAGGGATAGTCTAACAACATTGTACAATAAAGGAATGAGTTTCAAAGAAACTCAGTAAGGCAGTTAAAAATCCATAATAACATAAATGGCAGGATTCCAGAACAAACATAAATGCAATATGATATGAGACAAGCAATGAATGAATGAATCTAACTCTATGTATGCTGGTCTCTATTGGCAGACATGCTTTAAGTCATAGCACCGTACTTCTTTAGGAAAGTCCACTCACATCCTCAACCATTTAAGATATCTTGGATTCTCTCACGGATCATTTCACCGGTCTTGAGCAGCTGATTGGTAATGGGTCCTTCATCCCTCAGGACAAACCATGGCAGGGGGTTAAGTCAACACACTCTCTCACAACCATTTGGTATAAGTACTGGCGCATGTCAGGGTAAAACCTAGCCAAATGCAAGTCTTCTACTTAGTTACATCAAGTCAGATCCAGATACTTCCATTCCTCGTCCCTGACGATCCTTTCCGGTATCCTTCACACTAGAGTCAGCGTATCCTATGGCACCGACCAACTCGGACTACGGACTCATCAACCCTATTGATCATCCACATATGGTAAACGGGAAGCTCTCACGTCCTCTCACGGGTTGGTTACCGGTCTTAAGCGCCCGTGAGCCCAAGTCTAATCATATGCAACCCTACCAATAAATGGCCCCCACAATGTGATTCCTGTCCTCTCACGGGTTGGTTACCGGTCTTGAGCGCCCATGAATCCCCATTGCTACCACGGGTCGTTCGGTCTCAATACCCCTCCGATTAGGGTCTGACATAACAGGACATCCTAGCCAAACACTACTAGACAATCCTAGATATGTCATCCAACAGTTTAGGAAGGTGTCCAGAGGGCATCTCCGGAAACATCCCATAATATTCCCGTAGTAGTCCAAGGACAGAAATGTCAGAAGGACACCTCTCCTTTCCAAACCATACTTAAGCATACACATGCATCAATTCATATCATCACATATATGGTAACTTCATATATGGAAAGAAATCAATAATTACAATCACTTGTATACAATTGGTAAGTAAATCATACATGAATCGATTCAATATGAATAAGTAATGCTACTGTAATCAAAGTTATGCAACAGTAGAATATCATTGTAAGAATCTAATTTAGGAATCATATCTATGATATTCAAATATAGAAACTAGATTCATGCTATCTATGTAATTAGGGAAATAACCATCCTTACCTTTTATAACTCGCAAAGGAATCCTAAGAAATCAAGTAAGATCTTGGCAAACTTGAGAAGAAGGTCCTAAACAAGTATATACAACATATTAGGAAAGATCCCTAACAGAAAAGATACCAAAACATCCAACACAGACCAAATCTGGAGTTGCTTGTACTCATTGGTCGAGTGGATTGGTCGAGTGGTCCAGTCGACCAATCGTCGACCAATGCGGATAAAGAGCCTATAAAATCAGAGTTTTAAGATATGAAATCCGAATTTGGTGGTTCAAAAGGGTACTAATCAAGGGGTAGACTACATCAGTAGTATTCTAACAAATAGGGGACCTCAAAACACTAATCCAATCACGGTATCAAGATCCAAATTAGGAAACAAAAAGTTACCATAATTAAATCAACCATGGATCTTGATGAATTTGAAATAGAAAACAAAGACAAGAACAATAGGAGGATGGATCATTGCTTTCGGTAATGGTATCATGAAAACATACATAGATCTTCATGGAATAAGGCTTAGAAGTATAAATCTAAATAAGGAAATAAAACCTACCATATATGTAACTACCATGCATCATGAAGAACACATAGTATGGTAGAAGAGAACAACTAGAAATCTATAGATTATGGATCATGGAAAGAAAACACAGTAATTAACTACTAACATGATCAACATAGAAGATCCAAAGAGATCAGAATTCAGATTAGAAGTTTAACAGAGATTAGATCATGGTTTGATCATGATTCCTTCAAAAGCTTGCAATGATCTTGGTTAAGATCATTGTTCTAGCCTCAAATCCTTAGGATGATCATGAGAACATGTTCAGAGATGTTTGCAACAGAGAATGCAGCATCTCTTCTACTGTCTCAACTCAAAAAGGAAAGAAAAACAAAGGTGGAGGAGAAGAATAGAGAGTAGACATACCTTTCGATGCAAAAAGAAGAGTTTTGACGAAGATCCGTCAAGAAAACACCAAGGATGCAAGAGAGATGACTTGCAGAGGTCTTTGGTTCGTTCAGAGAGTTTGGAGGCAGCAAATACGAAGTGGACTCGAGATTGGACTTAAATAGAGCAAGAACAACCTAATTGCCAAAGACAAGCACTCATTGGTCGAGTGGATTGGTCGATCGGCCCGATCGACCAATCAGTCGACCAATGCCGACAAAGAAGACCAAAACAGGGAATTGAAGGTCCAGATCAAATCCAATCTTAAAGGGGTTTTGCACACAAGTCAAGTGACTTACCTAATAGGTAGAAATGCCTTCAAACCAAGATAGAGAGCACTCCAAGTCCATCAACTAATTAGATCTTCATCAGGATTCAGTTTCCATAAATAGAACCTCATCATCAACTTTCATGGATTCAAAGCCAGACACCAAGTCCTCTACCTGGGATGGCCCAAAGCTGACTTCTTACTTTACTTCGGGTCATCGGACCTACAAATAACAAGGTTTCCGGGTCAAGGTTAGGGCTGGGTTTTACATTCTCCCCCCCTTAAAGAAATTTCGTCCCCGAAATTGAAAGCGTACCTGTGCTTCCAAAGAGGTAAGGAAACTTCTCCTTCATATCTTCTTCCTTCTCCCAAGAAGCTTCTTCAGGGGTATTGTTCTTCCACCGAATCTTCACCAAAGGAATGGTGCGATTCCGCAGCTGCTTGTCCTTCCTATCCAAGATTTCGGCCGGTTCTTCATCATAGGTCAAATCAGCACTAAGTCCTTCAGGTGCTTGCTGCAAAATGTGTTCCGGATTCTCTATGTATTTTCGGAGCATCGAAATATGAAACACATTGTGCACACCAGCAAGAGGCGGAGGTAATGCTAATCGATACGCGATAGGTCCAACCTTTTCCAAAATCTCGAAAGGTCCAATGTAACGAGGGCTAAGCTTTCCCTTAACATTGCATCTCATCACACCCTTCATTGGTGAGACCTTTAGAAAGACTTTCTCTCCAACTTGAAATTCCAAATCGGTCCTTCTCTTATCAGCATAAGATTTTCTGTCTCGATGGCGAGACTTAATCCTTTCTCTTATCATATCTACCATAGCACTTGTAGCTTCAATCATCTCAGGACCTAAGACTTTTCTTTCACCTGTCTCAGTCCAGTACAAAGGTGTCCTACAAGTACTGCCATACAAAGCCTTGAATGGAGCCATGCCTATTGTGGCTTGATAACCGTTGTTATAGGCAAACTCAACCAAAGCTAGGTGTTCATCCCAATTACCACCCATATCCACCACACAAGATCTCGAGCATGTCTTCCAATGTCCGAATTGTCCGCTCGGATTGTCCATCGACCGTGGATGATGAGCTGTACTCAAGTTCAATTGGGTTCCCAAGGCCTTCGCAAACTATTCCAAAACCTTGAGGTGAACCTAGGATCACGATCCGAGACAATACTCAATGGCACACCATGCGGATCGAACCACATTATCCACATAAAGCCTTGCTAGCTTATCCAAAGTATGAGTGATCTTCATAGGAATGAAATGGGCTGATTTGGTCAACCTATCAACAATCACCCACACAAGTGTCATTGCCTTTACTTGTCCGAGGCAAGCTAGTCACAAAGTCCATGGAGATATCCTCCCACTTCCAACTAGGAATAGGAAGAGGCTGAAGTAATCCAGATGGAGGTTGTCGAACGGCTTTCACACGTTGGCAAGTCTCACACTTGGCAACAAAATCATCAACATCCGCCTTTAGACCAATCCACCAAAAATGTTCCTTCAAGTCCTTGTACATTTTGGTGCTTCCCGGGTGTGTCAGAAAGACCGACTGGTGTGCTTCCTTCAATATTTCTTTCTTAACTTCTTTGTTTGCAGGCACACACAGTCTTCCTCTAAACAACAAAGCACCATCCATGGATATACCAAAGTCGGGGTCCGACTCAAGATTCGAAGAAATCTTCTCAACTTTGATCAAAAACTCTTGATCGAACTCTCGCAGAGCAACAATCTTATCTCTAAGACCAGATCTTGCCGTCATGGCAGTAAAGAATAAATTCAGAATTCTCGAGAACGATTTCCAAATCAAAACTCTCAATAGAAGACCACAATGGTAAACTCAAAGCATTCAAATCCAAAGTCTTCTTCTCCGGTTCTTCCTACTAAGAGCATCAGCAACAACATTTGCTTTCCCAGGGTGATACTTGAATATCACAATCATAATCGGAGACTAGTTCCAACCATCTCCTTTGTCTCATGTTCAACTCCTTTTGGGTAAAGAAGTATTTCAAACTCTTATGATCCGTGAAAATGGCAATCTTCTCACCGTAAAGATAATGTCTCCAAATCTTCAAAGCAAAGACAACGGCGGCAAGTTCTAGATCGTGAGTGGGGTAATTCCGCTCATAATCCTTCAATTGCCGAGAAGCATAGGCTACGACCTTGCCATGTTGCATCAGTACACAACCCAAACCAATCTTTGACGCATCGGTATAAACTGTCATACCACCGGAACTATCGGGTATAGTCAAAACCGGGGCACTTGTCAATCTATCTTTCAACTCTTGGAAATTCTTCTCACAAGCGTCAGACCAAACAAACTTTTCTTCTTTCCTGGTCAACTTAGTCATAGGAGCAGCCAACCGAGAAAAGTTCTCAATAAACCTTCGGTAGTAACCCGCCAATCCAAGAAAACTTCTTATTTCCGTTATCGACTTCGGTCTCTCCCAATCAGCCACAGACTTGGACCTTTTCAGGATCGACACGAATACCTTCGGCTGAAACTACATGACCAAGGAATACCACTCTCTTAAGCGGTGAAATCACACTTGCTAAACTTAGCGAACAACTTCTTTTCTCGCAACCTTTGCAAAGTGAAGCTTAGATGACTCGCATGCTCTTCTTCGCTCTTCGAATAGATCAAGATGTCATCAATGAAAACAATCACAAACTTATCAAGCACATCATGAAATACTCGGTTCATGAGGTCCATGAACACCGCAGAGCATTGGTCAATCCGAAGGGCATGACTCTAAACTCGTAGTGACCATACCGCGTTCGGAAAGCTGTCTTGAAGATATCACTAGACTTCACTTTCAATTGGTGATATCCGGACCTTAAGTCAATCTTTGAGAACACAACTGCACCCTTCAACTGATCGAAGAGATCATCGATTCGGGCAGCGGATATCTATTCTTGATAGTCAACTTATTCAACTCACGGTAGTCGATGCACAAGCGCATACTACCGCTCTTTCTTCTTGACGAACAAGACCGGAGCTCCCCAAGGTGAAACTCCCTTCTCTTCTTTAACTTTTCCCACCTAGTGTGTCACCTTGGTTTCCAAATCATAAGCAAGATATCCAAGAACATCATCAACAACTTGCTTCCACTCTTTACTTAAAATCATCAAAAATCCACTTGACCAAATGATTGGAAATCTTAAATCATGCTTAAATATATCCATATAGTCATCAAACAATATTCCATAAGGCAGAAATCATATTTTCCAAAAATTCAACAGCAAATGAGGTCTCTGTGACCATTGGTCGAGTGATTGGTCGAGTGACCCAGTCGACCAATGAGTCGACCAATGCAGACAGAATGCGAAAATTCGCATTATAAGCCTCATTTTCACATTCCAACCTCATTCTAACTTCTTCCAAAGGTGAGAGAGCTCTAGGGAAAATCTCCAAGAGTTCCCACAAGTGTTCTTGAGGTGATTTAGTGCTTCAACAACAACACCACAACACACCATCTTCACAAACAAGGTAAACCTCTCAATCTTCCTTCCATTTTCATCTTCTCATGCTTGCATTTCAATAAAACCATGCTTTACTTGTATCCAATGCTAGAAATCATGCTTAGGAATGCTTAGAAACATATTCCCTAGGTTTTAAACACAATGCCATGCATAGACAACAAGTTTTAACACATTGGTGCTCATCTCGCAAAGTTTTATACCGAAATCGATATCTTTAGAAAAATTTCGTTTTCTCTCAAACCGCTTGAAATTTTCGCACGAGATCAAATGCTACATGCTCAAGATGACAATGTAGATAGGTCCACACAATTTGATTTAACCAATTTCAACTTTTCAAAAATCCAATTTTGACCTAAATTGCAAAATCCCCAAATTTCCTTCTTGCTGAATTTTTCGCTTTAATCCAAGTTTTCGATCGATTTTCATCAAACTAACATCATAGACATGAAATTCCAAGTATTGCGTACATGCTAGTATGTTCAAATCAAATTTCCCCCAAATTTGAAATTTTCCGAAAAATTACTAAAATACCCTTTTGGCTCAAATCTTAAAATAGCACTAATTGGAATTGTCTCTTGTCTCTTTCACAGATACACTATGCAAAGGGGAGGGCGAGGACGAGGTAGAGGCCGTGGTCGCATCGTAGGTGCTCTTAGGGGCAGAGGTCAGGTTCCTTTCGAGCCTAGACAGGAGGTTAGGAGACCAGACATGTTTGACACACCTCGGGCCGAGTTCCCGTACGAGGCCTACTTCGGCCATCGCAACATCGAGATGGGACGTCTACTTCACTTACGCCAGCTCAGAGCCTTTAGGATTCGGCAGAGGTTCGACACATTGCAGTGGACTCATCTCTTCACCGAGGATCTGCCGGTATACCCGGAACTAGTGAGGTTGTTCTTCAGCAACCTTACTTACACAGAGGAGGCTCGAGGCCAAGGACATCCACTTAGACTTGTCCTCAGGAGCGGTGGTCTTCCGGACTCGGATTCGCTTCTCTACCCGGACACCGGCTGAGATCTTGCGGGTTCCTTACTATCCACAGCGGTGTGTGTGGATACCTGCAGGAGCAGATCCGGACAGCCATCCGATGCCGTACGAGCTTCGCGAGATATGCTCTACGCTATGGGATAGCCGTCGATGCTTCACTCCGTGGACTAGCGGACGGATGACGGGTTCTGCACGTATTATCGGTCGCATAGTCGGCCGAAACATCATGGCGAAAGCCGGACATCACCATCGGGTCACAGTGATGGAGGCCTTAGTCATCTACCGCATCTACATGGGCTTCGAGATCGATCTCTCCTACATCATTCAGCAGGTCATGCTGGACTTAGTTCTGCGGCCTAGCATGCGGAACCTTTGCTATGGGAGGCTACTGACTTTGATCTTCGGGCATTTCGGGGTGAGTTTCGAGGATACACCGGTGGACACTAGATCACAGGGGATACCCTATTGGGACTCGGACCATTCGTCGGATGAGACTACAGCGAGTCGAGAGAGATCTCCCGGTCCGGAGGGTGAGGATGATGATGAATCGAGGATGAGGATCAGGGATCGGAGGATGGAGGAGAGGATATCGGTCCCGATAGTGATGATCAGGCCGGAGATGATGCAGATATGCGCGAGGCTGAGCTCGTGCATCACGAGTTTCCTTCATCACACTTCGAGGTAGGTGGCCCTTCGCATGCAGTTCCGGAGACTTCGGATCTTGGTGCACAGATGAGATCGATGACTTCCATGCTAGAGAGAATGGAGGTCGACAGAGCAGATGTACGAGAGGATGGAGTCACGACAGGATAGGATTGAGCATCGGGTGACTCAGCTAGCAGAGGAGTTCGAGCATACGAGAGATCGGAGCAGATCACCTAGATAGACTGTACCTTAGGATTTCCATTTATGCATTTCAGATGTAATCGTTGTAAAAACTTTTGAAATTAATGAAGTTCATTTTGTTCCTCTTTAATTATTGTATGTTATGCAACTTTCTTTTCCTTGCATTAGTGACATTTGTTCAAGTATAATTATGGTATGTTATTCAGAAATGTTCTGTTATGCCTCAAAGGTCAAGTTTCTAATTCGGTGTTCTATTATTCACTTCTAAGAGTAGAAGAGTCATCTCGGATCAATGACTCGAGGAATGTTCAGTTGTTGTCTTTTGTGGTTAGGATCTCCTCGAACCTTGGGCTCGATACCAATCATCACGCCCTCCCAGCCCGGTACCCTATCCGGCATACCCGAGAGTGTGATCCACAGCCCGAAGATCAGGTATCGAGTGATCAACCTCCCACATAAACAATAACATAATCATGAACAATCATAACATGAGTGCGGAAGATAAATCATAGATCCAATAAAGAAAGAATGAATCATAAATGAATCAGAATACTAAATATAATCAGAGTATCAAACAGATAAGTAAAGCGAGGCAAAAATCCCACTTTACAACCAGCGGAAAAGTAGCTCTAAAAGAATAAACTAGACAAAACCTAATCCCAATAACAAGTACATTGGGTAACTAAATTGTTCTCCACTTTATAGACAACATCCTTGTAAGTGTAAATCTCATAAATAGCACAAGGACGCTTCCACTCAATGGTCGGACTAAGCATCGTACGGAGCATAACCACTCGCGGAATCTTCGAGTAATTGTGGTAACCGCAATCACCTTCCCGGAGATATGCCTCTTCGCCTTGCGCTTCTTCATAGGGACCGTCATAGTACTCAAGACTGCAGGATAGTCTAACAACATTGTACAATAAAGGAATGAGTTTCAAAGAAACTCAAGAAGGCGCTTAAAAATCCATAATAACATAAATGGCAGGATTCCGTAACAAACATAAATGCAATATGATATGAGACAAGCAATGAATGAATGAATCTAACTCTATGTATGCTGGTCTCTATTGCGTACATGCTTTAAGTCATAGCACCGTACTTCTTTAGGAAAGTCCACTCACATCCTCAACCATTTAAGATATCTTGGATTCTCTCACGGATCATTTCACCGGTCTTGAGCAGCTGATTGGTAATGGGTCCTTCATCCCTCAGGACAAACCATGGCAGGGGGTTAAGTCAACACACTCTCTCACAACCATTTGGTATAAGTATCGGCGCATGTCGGGGTAAAACCTAGCCAAATGCAAGTCTTCTACTTAGTTACATCAAGTCGGATCCAGATACTTCCATTCCTCGTCCCCGACGATCCTTTCCGGTATCCTTCACACTAGAGTCAGCGTATCCTATGGCACCGACCAACTCGGACTACGGACTCATCAACCCTATTGATCATCCACATATGGTAAACGGGAAGCTCTCACGTCCTCTCACGGGTTGGTTACCGGTCTTAAGCGCCCGTGAGCCCAAGTCTAATCATATGCAACCCTACCAATAAATGGCCCCCACAATGTGATTCCTGTCCTCTCACGGGTTGGTTACCGGTCTTGAGCGCCCATGAATCCCCATTGCTACCACGGGTCGTTCGGTCTCAATACCCCTCCGATTAGGGTCCGACATAACAGGACATCCTAGCCAAACACTACTAGACAATCCTAGATATGTCATCCAACAGTTTAGGAAGGTGTCCGGGGGGGCCCCCCGGGAAACCCCCTAAAATTTGCGGGGGGGGGGGGGGGGGGGGGGGGGGGGGGGCGCCCCCCTTCCTTAAAAAAATTTAAATAATTAAATATATATAATTTTATAAATATTTTATTGGTATATTTTTAAAAGGGAAGAAAAAAAAAATTAATATTTTTTTTTTTTTTATTGAAATTTAATTTTAAATGGATTTATTTTAATGTAAAAAAGTAATGTGTTTTTTTTTAATGTAGGTGAGGGTAGGAATTATTTTTAAATTTATTAATTATATTTATTAATTTAAATTAAAATAAAAATAAATTTTTTTTTTTTTTTTTTTTTAATTAATTAATAATCTTACCTTTTTTTTTTTTTTTTGGAAAGGTTGTTAAAGAAGAAAGGTGGGGTGTTGGGGGGGTTGAGGGGGGGGGATAAAAAAAAAAAATGTTGTAACTAATATATCCATTGCCGGTTTGTACCGGTCAAACCAATCTCAATCGGGTTCAATCGAGATATAAAGCTAAGATGATCGAAGGCGTCCAAAGAGGAGCAATGATCTGATGGCCATGATTTAAAGAGTATTATAAGCGGGAAAGCCAGTATAAAAGCGAGGGAAGATCCGTGAGAAAGTAAGTCTCTGAAATCAACCAAAACTCTAAACTCACTCTGATTGAACTCCATTACTAGCATTCCAAAAGCTCCAGAGAGAACTCTGTGAACACCATTGACTCTATACTGACTAGATCGTCGGAGACGAGACGCCGATCAAGACGATCGGCTCCGTTTCTTACTGTAATTCTGTTTTCTTTCAGGAGTGAGAGGTTGATTGATCAAGGAGCAAACCAGATCGAATCAGATCTTAGGAGTTCAGTGCGAGAAACTTCGGTTCAAGGCGATCGACAAAAATAGCACTAACATTTTGGCGCCGTCTGTGGGAATCCAAGTCAGAACAGAAGCTATGGCTCAATCACCCGAGCGAGAGGGGGAATTACCGATAGAAATGGCGGAAACAAGCCGAGGGAGCCAAGGAGAGTAAATCCAAAAAGAAGAGCGAGAGAAGTGGTTCCGATGCCGCAAATTCCAGTGATGCAAACTCGACAAAGGCGAGAGAATGCTTTGGAAGATCATTCTCCATCTCGTCCAAGCGATCAGTTTGAAAGGCAAGAGAAACAATTAGCAAATACATTGGCGACATCTCGTCCAGAGTTAGATCCAAATCTAATTGCTGAGCGGTTTGAGAGCATGCAGCATCAAATACTGGAGACACAAAATCTAATGAGAACCTTCATCAAGCAGATCGGAGTACATCCTGAGGAGAGAGTTCCGGTTTTGTCAGTTGGAAGATCTCGAACTCTTTCCCGAGCAAAAGCGACTTCCGTCCCAAACTCTCGGGTTCAAAAATCGGGAGGAAGTCGAAGAAGATCATTTCCGAAGGAAGGATCGGGAGAAAGTGCAGATCCAAACTATATTCCACTAGAGAGCGAAGATCGAGAATCGTCCGGAGATGATCAATTGAGTCATATCGGAGCAAAAAAGCAGGAGCGTTGGGAATTGGAGAGATAAGAGAGAAGCGGGAAGATCGGAGATTGCAGATCTGAAGTTTATGGATCGGAAATCAGCAAAAGATTTCGCGTCCTCGATGATCAGATCCAACGATTGGTGAATAAAGATGGCGGAGAAAATACTGAGGAAATAATGAACCAGAATCCATTTGCTAAAGATATTATGTCGGCACCATTGCCGCGCAATTTTAAACTTCCGACATTCACGATGTACGATGGAAGTACAGATCCAATGGAGCACACTGGCTCGGTTCAACTCTGTTATGATGCTAGCGAGGTAACTACGATATTTTAAAGTGTCGCTCATTTCCATCTTCCCTGAAAGGATCTGCAACAACCTGGTTCTTCGACTTATTGCCGGACTCCATTAAGGATTTTAAGGATTTGTGAAAGTATTCTTGTCAAGATTCCAAAGTAGCATGAAAAGCAACAAAAGCTGTTGATAACTTGGCTGCAATCCGCCAAAAATCGGGAGAATCGGTTCGAAATTATATGAAGAGATTCAATCGGGAGTCGATTCAAATTAAAAATTTGAATGAGGCGGTGGCATATGACGCTATGTTCGGAGGCCTAACGAGATGAACATTTCTCGGAATTCCCGATTATGAATAAACCGACAAACATAGCAGAATTGACGACTATTGTAATCGGTATGCAAATATGAAAGACATTCTCCAAGCAAGAAAAGAAAGCGATAGCGGTGGAGTTAAAAGAAAAGATGATGGAGTTGTGAAATCTGATCAGAGAGATCGGAGAGAACGGAGGAACAGCGAGGAGCTTTTCAAGAAATATTCACGATCGTCAATACGAAGGGATATTCCCAAACCATTCCAAGAAAACTACACTCCTCTCAACGTAAGAAGATCGGAAATTCTGATGCAAATTCAGCACCGGGGATTTATGAAATGGCCATTACCTATGATAGCAAAGGCGGATGAAAGGAATCCGAATAAATTCTGTAGATATCACAAAGATCATGGTCATGATGCGATGACTGCGAGAATTCTAAAATATGAAATTGAACGCTGATCAACCAAGGAAGATTAGATCAGTATGTTCAAAAAAGAAATGGGGGAAACAGAAGAAATGTTGCTGATCAGCCGAGAAGGTGGAACAATCGAACACCGGCAAGAGAAGAACAAACCAAGGGAGATTTTCAGTATAACTCTCGAGAGGAAAATACTAAACAGCGGGAAAATCGGCAGATTCAACGAAGCGAGTCCCCGTCATGACCATCCTGGGAAGTTTGGACTTAAATTCAATTTCAAAATCTAAGGCTCATGCCGGTATGTGAATTCTGTTGAATCTCATGTTATTCCTAGAAGAATCAAAATGATGAAGGAAATAGTCTTCACGGAGGAAGAAATGGAAGGAATTCAAGAACCACACGATGACGCGGTTGTGATAGTCATTGAGGTGGCGAACGAGAGATATTCATAGAGTTATGGTAGACACGGGATCATCTGTAGACATCATGTCTTACGAAGCTTTTCAACGATTGAAGTTGGATACGGTCAAGATAAAACCTTGCGGTACAAGACTATTTGGATTTTTACGGAGAGTCTACTTCGGTAGAGGGCTGTGGAACTAACGATAACACTTGGAACACATCCACAAACGGTAACTACGGTTACCAAATTTTTGTTGATAAAAAGTCTATCGGCATACAATATAATGCTGGGGAGACCAACGTTGAATACTATTGGTGCAATAATTTCAACAAGACATTTGAAAGTCAAATTTCCAACGAGAAAGTGGCATTGGAGAATGCAAATCGGGATCGGGAAAACTTCAAGGCAAAGCTACACAACTTTTTTGAAGGATTCGAAAGCACAAGGTAAGGCACTTGCCTTTCTTGTTGAAGTTCTGAGATAATAGAGATGAGGAAAAAATTCAAAGAGGTGAACCGGTAGAAGAGCTAGAAAAAATTTGTTTTGATTTGGAGAATCCGAGAAAAAGGGACCATGATAGGAGCTGATCGAAACGATCGGGATAAGGAACAATTGAAAGAATTTCTCAGCAAAACGCAGATGTCTTTGCACTGGTCGGCACAAGACATGCCGAGGTTTAAGCGGGGAGGTAGCGAGCATTGTTTATGGATAGATAAATCTATCAAACCGGTAAGCGAGACGAAGGAATTTCTCATCGAGAAAAGCATGATGCAATTAAGGTTGAAGTGGACAAACTTAAGAAATGCGAGTTCATTGAGCAAATCGAGTGCCCAAGGTGGTTAGCAAATGTGGTAATGGTGAAAAAACATAATGGAAAATGGCGAATGTGTGTAGATTACACTGATTTGAACAAGGCATGTCCCAAGGATTGCTATCCTTTGCCACGAATCGATCAGCTAATCGATGCCACATCGAGTCGTGAGATGTTGAGTTTTATGGATGCTTATTCGGGTTATAATCAAATTCTTATGAAAAAGGAGGATCAACCTCACACGGCATTCATGACCAATCGGGAAAGCTATTGTTATAAAGTTATGCCTTTTGGGTTAAAAAATGCTGGTGCAACATACCAAAGGGCAATGAACAAGGTTGTTCGCTGATCAAATTGGAAGAAATATGGAGGTTTATGTAGATGATCTTCTTGTAAAAAGTCAATTTAAATCTGATCATCTCGTCGATCCGAGAGAATGCTTTGATGTATTGAGGAGAAATGGAATGAGACTCAATCTGAGAAGTGTGCATTTGGAGTTTCATCTGGTAAATTCCTAGGTTTCATGGTCACACGAGAGGGGCATTGAAGCAAATCCGAGAAAAAATCGGGGCTATCTTAAATATGACGGCTCCCAGTGATATGAAGGAAATTCAAAGCTTAACGGGAAGAGTTGCGGCATTAAGTAGATTTATATCCAGATCGGGAGATAAGTGTGCACCATTCTTCAAGGCTTTGAAGAATCTAAATGCACTCAACGAATTCAAATGGTCGGAGGATTTGTCAAAATTCATTTGAAGAGGTGAAGAGGAGGTTGACCGAGTCCACCGAGTTTTATCTCGACCAAAGCCGGAGAAAGCTTGCAGATATATCTATCTTCTTCAAAGGCGGCGGTAAGCGCGGTGTTAATCCGGGAGGAAGGTCTTGTCCAAAATCCTATCTACTTTGTAAGCCATACATTGTTAGATGCGAGAATCTAGATATACGGAATTTGAGAAACAGGCTTTCGCCTTAATAATAGCGACCGGGAAGCTCCGGCCCTATTTTCAAGCTCATCCAATTATCGTTCTTACTAAGCGGCCTTTAAAGAAAATACTGCATAAACACTGATCGCGGGAAGAATGGTATCATGGGCGGTAGAGTTAACGAGAACATGATATAGATTATAGACCTAGAAGCGCAATAAAGGCACAAGTTTTGGCTGATTTTATTGCTTTGAAAGTATTTCATCACGAGAGGAGGAAAAAGATTCTAGTAAGGTATCTTCTATATGGACCTTGCATGTAGATGGGTCAAGTCATTCGCGGGGATCGGGAGCGGGAGTGATTTTACAAAGTCCGTTCGGATTTGTAATTCAAAATGCACTTCGGTTTAATTTTCATGCTTCAAACAATGAAGCGAGAATATGAAGCTCTTATTGCGGGATTACGACTAGCTAGATCTCTGTGTTCAAAGCATCGAAGTAAAAAGTGATTCGGAGCTGGTGGTCGGTCAAGTCACGGGAGCGTATGGTGCGAAAGATGATCGGATGGTCAGCTATCTTAAAAAAGTATCACAATGTAAGGAGTGGTTCACACGGTTCTCGATCCACAAGGATATCTCGAAATCAAAACAATGAAGCAGATTCTCACGGCAAAATTGGCATCCGCAAAGTCTGTTTCTATTCCACAAAGCTGTATATTATGAGGAGCTAGATATTCCGGCATATTCGAGCCGAGAGATAATGGAAATTGATGCGAGAGATATCTTGGATGGATCCTATTATGCAATATCTAAAAGATGGTATTCTTCTGAAGATAGAGAAAAGGCGGAGCTGTAAAAAAGAAGAGCTGCCGGGTTTATTCTAAAAAATGAGTTATTATATAAAAGAACAGTTTACGGGCCCCTTTGTTGAAATGTTTGGGACCCTACGATGCTCTTTATGCTCTATCTGAAGTTCATGAAGGAATTTGTGGAAACCACTTAGGTGGGAAAGCTTTGGCATATAAAATTTTAAGACAAGGATTTTATTGGCCACGAATGCAATCTGAGGCAATTGAGTATGTAAAAAGGTGTCATCAATGCCGATTCATGCACCAATTCGAGCCAGCCAGCCATGAGCGGCTAACATCAATTCTTAATCCTCTCCCATTTGCTATGTGGGGTATGGATTTGTTGGGACCTTTTCTGTTGCAGCTGGAGGGAAAAAGTTTGTGGTGGCTGCAATCGATTATTTCTACGAAATGGGTAGAAGCGAAGCCTTGGCAACAACTACCACGAGTCAAATTGAAAAGTTCTTGAGAAATCATGTCATATTCGGATATGGCCTACCAAAGATTCTCTTGGCTGATCACGGACCACAATTTGACAATGAGAGATTCAAGGAATTACGTGCGGATTATCATATTGAGTGCAAACACTCATACGTAGCGTATCCTCAATGCAATGGCCAAATTGAGGTAACAAACAGAACACTTTTGCGGGGGATAAAAAAGAGGCTGGATGAAGCGCATAGTCCGTGGATTGATGAACTACCTCATGTATTATGGGCATATAGGACTACGGTCGAGAACCCCAACAGGTGAAACACCTTTCGGTGGCGTATGGATCGGAAGCATTGGCTCCGGTGGAAGTTATGGTGGGATCAAATAGATATGAAGGATTTGATCCAATAACTAATGAAGAGGGACTACGGGCAAACCTCGAATTTTTAGATGAAGTCGAGAGAAAAGGCCTTATACCGTAATATGGAATATCAAAGGAGAAGAACAGCGACGTATTATAATGCTCGAATCAAACATAAATCTTTCGAGTAGGAGATTTGGTTTTGAGGAAAAAATCAGCGTCGAGATCCAAGGAATTGTGGAAAGCTTTACGCAAGCGGGAGGGACCATATGTGGTAACAAAAGCGTGAGCAAAAACACATGCTGGCTGAAGGACTCTCATGGAAGTTGTTTGAAACGACCGTGGAATGTAGTTCACCTTAAGAAATATTATCAGTAGAAAGAATTTTCTTGTATTCTTGGAGAATGCATTTTATAAAGCGGGGTCATCCAAAGTTTCTTTCTCGTTATTAAACCAAGGAACATCAATGCGAACCGGTTTCTTGATCAAGCCATTTCAACGCTGATCCGGGGTCATTCCTTCCGAGGATGATCCCGACTTTCGAGTCGAGCCCAAGTGGCCGGCCTTCCGAGGCCTGGTCATGCTTTCCGAAGGCGATCACGGATCATTCCGTACCGAGGATGATCCCGACTCTTCGTGAGTTAGGCTCAAGTAGCCGGCCTTCGAGGCGTGATTATGCTAGCTGATCCGGATCATTCCGACGGGCCGAGGATGATCCCGACTCTTCGTGAGTTAGGCTCAAGTAGCCAGCCTTCCGAGGCCTAGTCATGCTTTCGAAGCTGATCACGGATCATTCCGTGCCGAGGATGATCCCGACTCTTCGTGAGTTAGGCTCAAGTAGCCGGCCACTCCGAGGCCTAGTCATGCTTTCGAAGCTGATCACGGATCATTCCGTGCCGAGGATGATCCCGACTCTTCGTGAGTTAGGCTCGGGTAGCCAGGTCACGCTAAGCTAATCACGGATCATTCCTTTCGCGAGGGTGATCCCGGATTGTTTCCTTCCGAGGAATGATCCCGACTTTCAGTCGGACCCAAGTGGTCGGCCTTCCGAGGCCGGTTATGCTTTCGAAGCCGATCATGGATCATTCCGTGCCGAGGGTGATCCCGACTTTCAGTCGGACTCCGGTAGCCATCTTTCTAAGGCATCATTTGGATCGAGTACGGCGGAATTAATCGATAAAATAACTCAAGGATCAGGTTACATTGAAGTCCGTTAATTAAAGCTCAAAGGTCGGATCGGGTATTAAATCAACATCTCAAGCTATCGATCGGGTATTAAAAAAAAATCATTTCAAATACTTTTTCATCGAGAGGTATTTTCAGCGTATATATATATATAATATAAAAATAATCACAATAGAAGGAGGGAAGAAAATTTCATTCACATAAAAGATGGACAAGTAAAAAAAAAAGAAGAAAAACCCTCATATGCAAAAGAGGTAGGCAAGAAAGAAAAAGGTAAGTCCATAAAGCAAAAAGAGTGTTTTCTTCATATGTGTGATTTTGTAGATGGATCAACATCGTAGCATTATCAGACGGATCAACATCAATGACATCATTAGCAGCAATATCTTCATCTCCTTGAGCGGGTAAATTATCATCATCATTATCATCGAACCCTGGCGAGAATGATGCGGGCGAGCTGGAGGAGTCACTCATATCATCATCGGAATCATCTTCGATGAACAATCGAAGCCTGGGATGCTTCAAATTCCTAAGATCAAAAAAGGTTCTAGAAGGGAGAAACTCTGGAGGTAACAACTTGAAATCTAAACCGGGGTGAGTCTTAAGGATCTCCGAAAAAATTTGGTCGGAGAGCAGTCCTTTACCATATTTTTGCAAAACCCTAGGAAAGTCGGATTATCTCCAACTTCCTTTATAGAGGAGGTAACCGAGTTTAAAACTATCGGCTCTCATTTTGTATTCTTCTCTTTTCAATTTCAAAGCTGTTTCCTCTCTGCCTCTAAGTCTTCATGCGGCAAAGTTTTGAATTTTAAAGTTTCATCCGGGAGTGCATGAAGGTTTTCTTTCTCCTTAGAAACCAAATTAAAGGAAGCATTGAGATTATCCTTTTCCACTTGTCATCTCATTTAGCCTTGACTCCAAACCATTATTCTTATCTTCCAAAGTAGACTTCTCCAGTGAGAATTGAGCTGAAGGCTTTCACATGATATTCTTGTGCCAACTCTAAAGCGGTATTCAGCTTCTCAATCTCATCAAACTTCTCCTGGAGTTCATTCTTTTCCTTCTCAATGCTTTGTGACCGGACCAAGGCTGCAGTCGGCTTTCCTTTAAAATCTTCTCTTTCACCTGTGGCAATTTTGGCCTGTCAAGGGCATCATCCTTTAACATTTTAAGTTGAAAAAGCTCATTCCTATGATTCAAAACGGCTTCTCTCAACATAGAAACTTCTTCTGCAATTCAGCACAATGGTCGAGCAAATTTCATAATCATTATGCAAACTATCAAGATCATTCATCAAATCTATTTCTACGAACTCAATTTCTTTGTTAATTTTCTTTACGAAGATCCCAATTTTCTTCGAAGATCTGTACCTCATTAACCAATTCGAAGTTCTTCTTGATCAGTTCAACATTTTCTGAGACAAAGTTTTCTCTCTCTCCAACACTTGAGAAAATGCATTGAAGGCGGCTCCAAAACATCTGTTTATCAATCAATATATATGTATACATTAAAGACAATATAAATAATCAGATCAAAAGTGAATTAGTTTTAAATAAATAAAAAGAAGGAGAGGTCTAATTCTTACCCCCACCCATGAGAATAAAGATCGAGAATCGGACATCCGTGCGGTATTCTTCTTGTCGCGAGGAATTCTGCCTTTTGTACCCCATTCTGCGGCGGCCTCCCAATTACAGTTTGTTTGTGTGATTTTCTTTTAAAAACCACTCGGGGTGGAAAGGATTCCCAGAATCGGCATTGCTCATGGTATCATCAACTTTGATCGGGGGCTGGTTGGAGATCGGCTACCTCGAGAATATTCTCGGGATTAACATTCACTGCGGCATCATTTGAACCGGTCTGCATGATGATATTTTCTTGATCTTCATGAGGGACAATTACCACGAGGGCTTCGGGAGGGACGGGATTATTCTCTGGGAGAACTACTTCATGAATTCCATGGGAAACATTTTGGTTATTATCCTCCAAGGGAGGAACATCTTCATTACTTTTCTCGGGAGGAGGAACATCTTCATCATTTTTCTCGGGAGGGGGAACATTAGTATGCGGGGAGCAAGAACATTGGTATGCGGAGGAGCAAGAACATCGGTGTCTGGGACGGCAACATCCAACACGGGGATGGACAAAGGTAAAGCAGACGGAAATTTCATTTACACGGTCTTCGGCAACAACATCCAAGGGAGAAGGCAGGGAACATCAATATTTTCATCACATAGTTGATCGGCTATTTCTTCAATAATACCACCTGCAGCATATGTTAGTATGTCTTCGGCAATTTTCTTCGGATGGTCGGAAGAATAGTCAAATAAATCCTTACCTTGACCTTCGTCCTCAACCATTTTTTACGGGAAGACGAAGTATCATGAGGAATTTCTTCACATGGATTATCTTCAACAACGGGAACTTTTATGGGGGCGGTATGAATTTCTTTTCTTCTTTTCTTCTTCTTCTTTGAGCCGGATGGGCCACAGTCGGGAGGCTGGACACTGTAGACCTAAGTCTACATCTCGGTGTATTGGAGGTTACGGAGGTCCTCATCTTGGGACCGGGGATTTCACTTATGCCCTTTGTTTTCACAATTTGCACATCGGCATCTTCTCGATGGCACTTTTACGGAGCAGGGGTAGTTTTCTCTTGATCGGGGGAATCTCTCTTAGCAGTTTTTCTCTTCGAAGGATGACGGCCGGTATGTTTTCTTTTCTTGGAGGGTTTAATGACCCTAGAATCGGACTTCTTTTCCTCCGAAACACTTCTCCGTAAGTCGGCAACATTAAGGATGGGACGAGCAATTACTTCGATGGCAAAAATATATGATAATGAGTAAGGATTACAAAAGGATAGAAAGGTATACAACGAGTTATTATCTTTACTGGAAAAAGGCCATGACTAATGAGACCTGCATCCGTCTTCAACTTGGCCGCATCTATGGGAGTTCCGGTCGGAATCATTCTCCGGGTTATTCGGTCATATTCGGTAAGCACGGGACGTACTTTTAGAGGAGATAAGGATTCCAAGGAATGAAGACACCATCGAGACCGGAAGTTTGGATTTGGAATAGCGCGGAAGAAGTATTTTTCCCGCCATTGCTTATTGTCATGGGGAATGGAGGAATCAATGAAAATTTTGGATTCTCTTCCCAGTTCACCCAAAATGCGGGTTCTTACGGCAAAATGAAGATATCCGCGTTCGCGGGATACTTTCAAGGTGTAATAATTTCTGAAGAGATCAACGAGACGGGACACGATTCATCACGGAGAATAAACGCAAAAAAACGGTAAACCAGCCTCCAACTATTTGGAGTAAGGTGAGAAGGACAGACATGATAATAGTCCAACAAAGATTGAACTACGGGAATCGGCGGGATTCTAAAACCTGAATCAAGGTGATCAAGGTAGATGGTGATAACACCGGGATCAAGCGAGTAAGGACGGTCGGAGGAGTCGGGAACCCATACTCTAGCATCGGAAGGAAAATGGTAACTTTCCAAGTAAGAATCCGGTGGGATTTCTTTATTTTAGTGGGATACCATTCGGGACCGGCATGCTTTGGGTCCATTTTTCTCTGGACATGTTGACGGGAGTATAAGGAAGGATGGCCGTCATGAGCATACGGGACCGGTTTCCAATCGAAGGATCATGTTGAGAAGAGGAAGAAGCACCAGAGACACATTTTTCATTTGCTCTGTTTGAAGGTATATCGGGTTGGGAAGAGATCTTGAGTCTTGAAGGATTGGAAGCGGGATCCATGGCGGAGATAAGCAAGGAAGAAGAAGGAAATTGAAAAGGTAAAATCCGAAAAGGAGTAATAAAGAAGTTAGCGAGATAGGTATGTTGGTGTTCGCGAAGAAGAGCAGTACGGAAAGGAAAAGCGACGGGTTGTGAGATATATATAAAGAATGAGAGAGGATTTCTTGAAAGGAGGGAAATACACGATGGTCCAAAATCAATGGTCATTACCTTTCTAACCGACGCGTGGGATTAATCGGCTAACGCATGAAAAACAACGGTTGAAAAAATGAAGATGATGTGTGAAAAGACAAGGGAACAATATGATGGCAATGCATGGGAAAAAGATGAAGTCGGTGATCGAGCGGCGGTAACGCTAAGGAAGTTAAAAAGTTATATTTGAAAATTCGGAAAAGATCGACAAGACGGTGATTTCAGCCGGTTTTAAGATAATTTGGGGGCTGAATACGGTAATATAATGTCAACCAATACGAAGGACATGATCTCATGAGAGATATAATTATAAGCGGATTTTCAAGATAATGATGATATGATGCGG
>NW_028291340.1:0-63816 GCF_041222555.1 Hakea prostrata
TTTCCTATCTCTTGAGGTATCAAGCCCATGATCTTATTGGTGGAGATGTACAAGCCAATGAGATTTTTGAGGTTTACTATCTCTTGAGGCATTTTTCCATTAATCTTATTGGCAGAGATGTCCAAGCATCTGAGATTTTTGAGGTTTCCTATCTCTCGAGGTATTAGGCCAACTACACTATTGGAAGAGAGGTCCAACAGATTGAGATTATTGAGTTTTCCCATCTCATGAGGTACTGATCCATTTATCCTATTATGAGAGAGGGAGAGAAAGGTAAGACTGGAAAGTATATAAATGTTGCCTGGGATGGTTCCCCAAATTTCATTTGAACGAAGATTCAAGTGCTTCAGATATTGAAAAGAGGAGAAATTCAATCCATCAAGATTTGCACTTACATGGAAAGTAAATAGGTTTATCTCCATCACTCTTCCTGCTGCATTACAAGTTATCCCACACCAGTTGGTGCATGGGCTTGTATCATTTGGATTCCAAGAATCAGGAAAGTTGTAACCACTAGCTTTCCAATCAAGTAGAGCCTTCGTTTCTGGTGGTGATGATTCAGTCGATAGAGCTGCTATTGATGTTGCAGGGAATACAACAATGGTGAAAGAAGCCAATACAAAAACCATTTCCATGAGAAATGTAAGGAAGGATGCCATGGAAACAATTAATAATATTTGGATTCTGATAATCAGTTTGGCTTCACTCATAATTTATATACCACAACTCTACTATCTTGCCAAGCAGAGGTTGAATGTAAGAGTCAAATCTGATCTTCAGAGTCAAAAACTGCCAAGTCAAGATGGGACCCATTTGGCTGCCCCTTTTCAATTCTTCTTCGACACCATTAGATGATTTCATTGTTGTTTGGTATATGTCCCTCTCAGCTATAAATGATTTCAATGTTGTTTGTTGTATGTCCCTGTAAGCTATAAATGACTTCAATGTTGTTTGTTATGTGGCCCTGTCAACTATTCCAGTGATAAACATACTTTGAATTTGGAAACCTGGAGTCAGAACTGGTCGAGACAGATAATCGGATAATGTTTCAATCTGATCTTTATATGAAGAAAACTAGGGCGAAAATCTAGTTTGATGGAACGCTAAAGATCAACTTTAGAGTGAAACTAGACCAGTTTGATCCAATCACTTATTCTCTTGATCAATTCAATTTTACTAATTCCATTTAAATTTTCAATCATTATCAAGAGAAAGCTCTTAAGGTCTTTTGCCCTTCCCTTAAGGCAAGTAATCAGAGACAACAAGGTCTCCACAAGACTTTCTTTGTCATTGTAGAGTCTAGATTGTCAATAAAGCTTTACTTGTTAAATTCTTGGGTCATTATGTCAAGGCATTTTTGGGATTATCAACACTCTATAATTCAAGACCTTAGAAAATTCTTGGCTAACTCCCAAGAAAGAAAATTTTCAAATGAACAAGTAAAAATTTCTCACGGCAATTTGAAATTTTTACTTTAGAAACTAGTCATAAAAGTTGTGAGACTAGAATTATTTATGACCTTGCACAAATTTTAAGGGGGTGCATTTAATTAGAAAATTTTCTCATGCACCAAATAGGATGTTTATGGAAATATCTCATCATTCTATGGTTCCATGAAACTTTAAGAATACAATTTAGGTAAATTTCATCTTGACCCCCTCAAGTTTGGTCTATGTCACTTTTAGTCCCACAAAAAAAAATTCATTTTTGCATTTGGCTTCCCGTAATTTCAAGAAATGATCAAATAAAGATTTTCAGTTAGTTGGTTAATAAAAATCGTTAATTTATTAAATTATATAATGAAGATACTTGTCCTTTTGGATTTCCTTCTTTTATCATTTTTTAACCCCCCCCCCCCCCCCCCAAAAAAAAAAAAAAAAAAAAAATTGCCAAACTAAAAGAAATGAGTGTCTGCCTCTAAATGTGAGGAGAGCATAATCCTCTAACCTAACTAGGAAGTATCAAAACTCTTTGAACCCTAGCTTAGAATATTAACAAATATTGATAAGAAACAAATAAATAAAGAAAAGGAGAAATCCCTTAATCTCATTTATTTATTTATTTGTGGTTTAGGTCACTTTTTGTGACAACCTCCGTAATTCTAACCGAGGATCTGTATTACAAGTCTGATAACCCAAAGGTCCAGCCAAAATAAGTTGTGAAGTACCCGAATTGAAGTCCATGATCCATGCCCTGAGTGCATGGATCTGGATTCTGCTAATGAAGAACCTGCCTTATTGGGAATCCAAAGAAGAACCTATAGAAATCCTGATGGACTTGGAAAGTGGATCACTAGTAAGAGTCAAGGTGTGCTTGAAGATGTCTGGAATCAAGGTAAGAACTCCTCCACGTGTTGTATAGGGTTAGGTTTGAGTTGGGGATCAACCCCTTGAGCAAAGCACCCAAGTACTGAAAAGTACTAGATCTAATTGAAGGACATGATTTGAATATTGAATTATTAGAATTCTAGGGTTTTGTTTTGTGCTTCTATTGTGGGCTCCTTAGAAACTGATACGGAGAGATTATGATCAGACCGGGTTCATACCTAGTCCGACCCTCGACCCCGGTCGAGACGGAGAGAACCGACTCGCTCCTGAGCGAACCGGATCCAGAAGATGGCTTGCTGAAGAAGAAAGCTTATTCGGCTACAAGCGTGCCCTAATCCTACTTATGGATTAGGGTAATCACCCTAATGATGGCAGACTCGAATTGACGGCTGCGGATAATCATTATCGAAGGGATAATCATCACATAACCAAAAGGTTATCTCAGGAGTCCTCTACTAGTCCAAACTAGTAGAAGTCTATTGCTCAACGGATCTAACTGTTAAGATCCAACGACTACCCGAAGAAGGCTCAAGTGCATCCAACGAAGGAGATTTGAAGGTACACTCTATATAAACCTCACTACCATACAAGGTGAGGGGATCGAAAAGAATACGATCTGAGACTCAGGTTCAGATACATACTGATAGACAAAAACTATCAGCGATCCGCTATCTAGATCACCTTTCCCGGTTCTTCATTCCTTAGCTACGTGCTTTTAGCGGAGCCGTTTGTGATTAAGTTCATCAACCGACTTAGCCTTCGGAGGTGGACTCCCGACCCCAGCGGTCGGGCCACATCCGACGCTTTCGTTTTGCGAGTCATCACGAGGATATTTAAGGGTCGAGCAGATTTTGGACGCATCAATTGGCGCCGTCCGTGGGAAACAACTTGAAAAGCCATGGTGACTAGATCAGCAGCCGCTGCACAACGCAATTCCGGTGTTCAGATCCCTGGAGTGAATAATCCAGATATTCCCCAGGAAAGCCAAAATCCTATCGAGGTAGATGGTGGCCAGGGAGGACGTAATCCTCCTCCTGATACACTCCAAGATCAATTGGATCAGGTAAAGATTCAACTCTTGGAGGTGACCCAAGCACTCCGTATGCTCACCAGACGAGTGGTTTTACCACAAGAACCTGATCAGCGCGATTCAGGGAGACGTGCATTGCCACGTGACCGAGAGATTGGCTGAAGACCGGAATATCGATCGGAATTTTCGTGGAAGGGGACCGAGGACTTAGGAGGATTGATGATCAACCGAGGCGAGACGATCGGTTCGACGGACCGCAAGAGAGTACAACCGATTCAAACACAAGGTTGGATACGGGGGTAAGAACTCACTCACCCACTGTCAGAAGAACCGTTCGTGATGATCGAGCAGTTCGCGATGAGCATCGCGAACTGCTCGGGAAGGACGGGCTGTTCGTGATGATCGAGTAGCATGGGATGATCGTGTTAGTCGAGGTCGTGATCATATTGCTGAAGATCACCCAACCCAGATTGGTCAGGAATTGGCCAACATCAATGAGAAATTAGGGCGGTTGCTAAGGGAAGAATAACCGAGGATATTTACTCGGTCATTCGGAAGACTCCCTTTGCCAAGCCAATTGCGGGATATCAGTTTCCCCGTAACTTCCGTTTGCCTACCTTTTCAACATTCAATGGCTCCGGAGATCCAACAGCTCACATCGGCTATTACCAACAGACCATGGCAATTTCAGGTAATTCTGATGAAATTTTATGCGGGTTTTTGGTTCATCTCTCATTGGAGCAACACAAAAGTGGTTTTCGAACCTCCCCTCGGAAGAATCGTAAACTTTGACGAATTGGCGCGCCAATTCATAGGGCGATTCCGAGTGGAATACGAGTCAAGAAAACGGAAGAAACCTTGTTCTTATCAAACAAGGAAAGAACGAATCAATCGAGAGTTTTCGAAAAGATTCAACAAAGTGACGATGGAGATAGAAAATTTGGATGAACAAGTAGCCAAAACTGCTCTATTCACGGGACTCACTAATCGAAACTCCTGGAGTTATTACTACAGGATATGCCTGCGACTTATCTTTGAGTTGGTACAGAGATGCCGAAGTAGGCTGAAGTCATGGAGATTCTAGATGCGCGCCAAGGAGATAATAAAGTCTCCAATAAGGAACGAAGGCTCTGAGCGGAAGCAGAAGCCAAAGAAAAATGTCCGTGATCGAGTTGGAAAATCTCAGGCTTGGCGCCAAAGGTCCCCCGGTAAAAGTGAGTACACTCCATTGAATGTTCCTCGGGCTGATATTTTAAATATCCTCAAAAGAAAAAATATTTTAAAGTGGCCGCCTAAAATTCTTTTGAAACCCGGAGAGCAGCAGGATCAAGAAAAGTATTGCCGATTCCACAAGGACTATGGTCATTATACTAATGACTGTCGTCATCTGAAGGCAGATATTGAGAGATTAATATCTCAGGGACATCTGTCCAGTTTCGTTAGCAGAAGAAGGGAGGAGCCACGTGAGCCACGTGCGGCTGCTCCTAAAAGGGATCATTCGATTAGTTCGGAACGATCAAGGGAGGCCCCGAAGTCTAAGAAGGGCAAGGAGGTGATTGAAGCTACTCGGTCACCAATCCTTACCATCTTCGGGGGACCAGAGCCCGAATCACTCCGGAGTCTGAAAACAAAATCCAAATTTGTCGGAACCGGAGAGACGCAGAAGCGGAAGAAGCTGAATGGTGAAGATTCTATCACCTTTAGCGAGGAAGACGAAAGAGATGTTTGTTTACCTCATGATGATGCTAAAGTCATCAAGGTAGAGATTGCACGACGGGAAGTGCATAGAGTTTTGATTGATACAGGGTCTGCAGTTGACCTAATTTCCTACGAAGTGTATCAATAATTGAAGGTGGATCAGGACTTGATGAAACCTTCATCCACACATCTATATGGTTTTGCAGGGTCATCTGCAGTGGCGGAAGGATCGGTCCAGTTGGATTTATCCATTGGAAGTTTTCCTAAGGAAACAACCGTCCGAATCAATTTTTTGGTGGTTCGGGAACTGCCAGCTTATAGTATGATCCTCGGGCGACCATCTTTATCCAAGATAGGTGCTATTGTTTTGACAAAGCACCTGAAGATAAAATTCCCGACTGATATGGGAATTGGTCAAGTCTCTCCTCGACCGGAAGATCTCTCGGCGGTGTTACGTTGCCTATTTAAAAGACAAGGAGGGCCCGAGGAAAGTAACTGCCCTGCCCATAGAAGTTCGAGATGATCGGGAAGAGACAGAGATGCAAAGACCCGAACCAGTGGAGAAGCTAGAACAAATCCAGCTGTGTACCGAGGATGAGAAAAAGATTACTTATATCGGGTCTGAACAGCTGGAAGAATTTAAAGATGAGTTGAAGTTATTTCTTCAACAGAATAAAGATGTATTTGCACGGTCTGCTGAGGACATGCCCGGAATCGATCGGGCCATTGCAAAGCACAAACTCTGGATAGATCCTAAGGCGAAACCAGTGATACAGAAAAGAAGAAATTTCTCCATTGAAAAATATGAAGCCGTTCGAAGCGAAGTTGAAAAACTTAAGAATTCTGGTTTCATAGAACCAATTGAGTGCCCAACTTGGTTGGCCAACGTGGTAATGGTAAAAAAGGCGAATGGGAAGTGGAGGATGTGTACAGACTACACAGATCTTAACAAAGCTTGCCCAAAAGATTGCTACCCATTGCCTCCGATTGACCTCTTGATAGATGCGACTGCAGGATATGAAACTTTAAGTTTCATGGATGCCTACTCAGGGTATAATCAGATCCTTATGAATAAGGAGGATGAGAAGTTTACGACTTTCATGACTGATCGTGAAAGCTATTATTACAAGGTCATGCCTTTTGGCCTGAAGAATGCAAGAGCAACATATCAGAGGGCCGTCAACAAGATTTTCAAAGAGCTGATAGGAAAGAATGTTGAAGCTTATGTTGATGACATGCTAGTGAAAAGCTTTACAAAAGCAAATCATATTACAGATTTGACTGAGGTATTCTCAGTACTGCGGAAATATCAAATGAAGCTAAACTCAGAAAAATGTGCCTTTGGAGTCTCCTCGGGCAAATTTTTGGGCTTCATGGTATCACAGAGGGGAATTGAGGCTAATCCTGCCAAAATACAAGCTCTGATTAATATGGAGGCTCCCAAAAACTGTTTGGGATGTGCAGTGTTTAACAAGGAGAGTTGCTGCTTAAAATCGATTCATCTCCAAGTTTGGAGAAAAATGTTTGCCTTTCTTCAAGGCACTTAAAGACCTGAAGGGCAGTAAGGAAGCGAAATGGACTGAAGAGTGCCAGAAAGCTTTCGAGGAATTAAAAGAAGCACTTGGACAACCACCGATCCTGTCCGGACAGGAGAAGGGGGAAATATTACAGCTATATCTAGCGACGTCCCTTTCAGCGATCGGTGCAAGTACTTGTTCGTGAAAAAGATAAAAAAAAAGTGGCCGATTTACTATAAGCCACGTGTTGCTAGATGCGGAGACAAGATATTCACAGATTGAGAAGCGTGCTCGGCTCTCATGATGGCCGCCGGAAGCTAAGGCCATATTTTCGAAGCTCATCCAATTGAGGTATTTACAACTTTTCCTCTTAGTAAAGTTCTTAACAAACCTGATTTGTCTGGAAGGATGGTGTCCTGGTCGGTTGAACTCAGCGAGTTCCAAGTGAGCTTTAAGCCTAGAACTGCAATCAAGGCTCAGGCATTAGCCGACTTTGTAGTAGAAACTACTGCACCGGTGGAACCCACCATTGAGGATCCCATTATACCAACCACTTGGGACGTATATGTGGATGGTTCGAGTAATAAAGATGGAGCAGGAGCTGGAATTCTATTAAAAAGTCCAACAGGATTTATTATTCGATATGCTTTGAGATTTGCATTTGAAGCAAGTAATAACGAAGCAGAATATGAGGCTCTGATAGCAAGACTTCGGTTGTCAAAAGCATTATCTATTGCAGATGTTACTATTTATAGTGACTTTCAACTTATAGTCAACCAAGTCCAGGGGGAGTATGGTATTAAAGAACCACGCTTGCAGAAATATCAAGAGATAGTGCAGGCATTTCAAAACCAATTTTGGAATTTGAAGATATCTCAGATTTCGAGGAATGAAAATTCAGTGGCAGATGAGCTATCCCGACTAGCCAATGCCAAAGAAAAGAATCTAGACCCTTCGGTCTACATTGAAGAGATAACTTTTCCAAGTTATCGTGAGAAAGAAATTTCTTATATTGAAGCAGAACGTTGCTGGATGGATCCGATAATCGAGTATCTAAGGGATGAAAAATTACCTGAGGATCCAATAGAGGCAAGGTTGATCAAAATTCGATCAGCTAGATTTGTCATTCAGAATGGGAGACTACACAAAAAATCTTATGTTGGACCCCTTATGAGACGTATAGGCCCCGAAGGAGCAAAATCAGCTTTGGTTGGGTTCATGAAGGAATTTGTGGAGCTCACATGGGTGGACGAGCCCTGGCTCACAAAATTCTAAGACTTGGGTTATATTGGCCTAAGGTCCAAGAGGCTGCTATGGAATACGTTCATCGATGTGGTAACTGTCAAATTCATGCTACAGTATCGAAGAGCCCGGCGGAAACTATGACTTCAATTCTAAATCCCATTCCCTTTGTGATGTGGGGAATTGATATCATGGGCAAATTCACCAAGGCATCAGGCGGATGAGAATATCTGATAGTAGCAATTGATTACTTCACAAAATGGGTAGAAGCCGAGGCACCGGCGGCAATTACCGAGAGAAAAGTGGAGAAATTCGTGCTTGAATCAATCATATATCGCTTTGGGATTCCAAAGATTATCCGTCATCGACCATGGTACTCGGTTCGATCTGTCCACAATTTGAGCAATTCTGTGGAACATATATGATCGAGCATCGTATGTCCTCAGTGGCATACCCCCAAAGCAATGGACAGGTAGAGGTTACTAACCGAACGCTATTGGAAGGAATAAAGAGAAGACTCGAAGCTGACAAAGCTTCTTGGGTCGAAGAACTTCATAATGTACTGTGGGCTTATAGAACTACGGTTCGAACACCCAAAGGAGAAACTCCATTCAGGTTGGGATATGGATCCGAAGCATTGGCACCAGTGGAGATAATGGCGGGGACATTACGGGATCGTGAGTTCGAGGAAAAAGCAAATGAACAAGGACTGCTTGATAGTCTTGATTTGTTGGACGAAGTTCGGGCAAAGGCAATAGCACGAACTCAACATTATCAAAGAAGGATAGCGTCTCATTATAATACTCGAGTGAAGAATCGTCGGTACTTAGTCGGAGATTTGGTGTTGAGAAACACCCTAGCTTCCGACCCGCGTCACCAAAGAAAATTGGACTCTTCCTGGGAAGGACCTTATATGGTTGTGAAACCGGTCGGTTCGAGAGCTTACAGGCTGAAGAACATCAACACCCGAAAAGAGTTGGATCGTTCGTGGAATGCTAGGCATCTCAAAAAGTTTTATCCTTGATGATGATTTCAATTTTGTTCACGATGTAATCATTTTCAACTCAATCAATGCAATTTTTGGCTTTCAACAAACTATCTTTTGATTGGGGGGCATCATACACCACATTCAAGAACAAGATCCAACTATAAGGCATCGGATGAAAATTCGTGTGGGTCCTTCAACACTTATGGAAATTTTTCGGACTTTCTTAAGTCGAGGCATCGGATGAAAATCCGAGTGAGTTCCTTTTGCAAGGCGTCGGTTTGAAACCCGAGTAAGTTCCTTCAAGACTTATTGAATTTTTGAATTATCCTTAAGTATAGGCATCCGTTTAAAACCCGAGTGAGTTCCTTCTCAGACTTATTGTATTTCTCCGGAAATCCTTAAGTAAAGGCATTGGTTTAAAACCCGAGTGAGTTCCTTCTCAGACTTATTGTATTTCTCCGGAAATCCTTAAGTAAAGGCATCGGTTTAAAACCCGAGTGGGTTCCTTCTCAGACTTATTGTATTTCTCCGGAAATCCTTAAGTAAAGGCATTGTTTCAAACAACTAAGACCTAATGCAATAGCGATTCAAGTGGCTAGCAAAGTTCAAGATAAAGTTAATTTCTTATTTCTTCAAAAGATCCAAAGAGGCCAGTATCAAAACAATTACAAGAGCTGGATACAATCTTCGATCAAAAAAGAAAGTCATCATAGGTGACTGTTAAGAAGTTATACAAGATCGACGCGACTTTGCTAGAACAAACATATGAGTCAACCATTGGTGTGGATTCAAGGAAAAGAAGAGAAGAAGTGAGGATTACAAAAAATATTTCGGTATGCATAAAATCCTCCGCCAATTTCATACTCTTTGTCCAGCTGTCCAGGAGAAATATGGTCCTCGACCAAACTCGCATTCAGGACAAGCTCGTCATAATTGACTTCTTCCGGGGGGAGAATAAACAGGAGAATCTTCCAAATAATGCATAATATCCGGATCGGAAGGTGGAGGATCAATCTTATCCTTGGTCCAGTCGGGAGGAGGAATACCGGTGTCGGTAAATACTTCGGGATGGCAAAAAGACCTTGTAGGGAGTTGTATCAAAATGAGGATCCTTCCTTAATATTGATTCCCATACTTCGTTTTCACCATCCCGGTACGCCTGCAAGTTATAAGCATTCAGCATATCAACAAAGGGCTTCTTGTGTAAATACTTGAAGACGCAGGCTCTGCGAACATCGGTTGGAAGGGATTCGGGCAAAGGAACGACAGCTTGCCTTTCGGGTAACGTTTCGGATCCTTTGGCTCCGACTTTCCAACTGTTCGCTCCAGTCGCCGGATCTTCTCCCTAGCATCATCCAAGTCCGACCGAAGACGACCAATCATCGAATTTTTTTCTCCTGCCACCTCCCAAGCTAGATTCCGAAGGCGAGCAATCTCAACATCTTTAGCTTCAGAGATTTCCCGAAGCCTAGAAACTTCATTGCTCAGCCTATTGAGCCTAGAAACTGCTTCCACTTGGTTGTGGAAGTTACCAGCAAGACTCCTGCAAACAGCTTCCGAGTTAAGAAGGAGCAGAAGAGTAATTTTTCAGAATCAGAGGATAATGAAGAAAGACTTACATCACCGGTGACTTCGTAAAGACTTCATCCGGAAGTTTGGAAAGAAGCTGCGCTCTCGGAAGTCATTCGAGCAGCAGTACACCATTCCAACGCTCTGTCAAACTCGTTTGACACTAATTCAGGCGAAGGATGAGAAGGATCAGCTACACCAAGAGAAGGATGAGTTGCATCACTTGTCAACCGACGGCGCTCCCTAGTGGCAAAATCCTCCGACTCGGAAGGAGAGGAGGAGGATGCCAAACAAGCATTAGAATGGGAAATAGGAGCAGCACCTGCTGGGACCACACCTTCATCAAACGCCAACATAGTTGCCTCAGATGCCCGAAGAGTCTCTTTCGGGGGTGCACCAACAGTCTCACCAGCAGGGGCGTCAGCAGCACCATCGGCAACGGAGTGATCAAGATCTTCCTGGGAAAGACGAGCGATCACTTCGAGCAAAGGAGGCGCAGGGGCGGCATCAATAGAAACTGTGGGAATCTAACTTGAAGATTCACCAGCAGCAGTCGCCTTACGCTTGGAGGATTCACTAGCTGAAACCACCTCACTGGCCCCAACCACCACCGACGAAACGATTTTCTTGCAAGATTTTGCTCTGATAAAGTTCGGGTTGATCTTGGGAGCCACTATGCAAACAAACAAGCCGTATCAGTACAGAAATAAAACGACGACAATAAGAGGGAAAACCCTAGTTTTTTATCACTTCCGACAAAACCAGATAACTAAACCCCAAGTATAACTACTGTGCAGTTTACTCAGGGGGAAGTGGGGAAAGAGATGAGTAATCAAGAAACTCACTTGTTCAGAAGTTGATAGAGCTATTGTTGGAGTACGAGGAATACGGAAGCAGGCCGAAGGACGAAAGGTCGCTTTAGCACTTTAGCAAATCTAACTTGCAGATGGCAGGATAGATGGAGAGCACCCACGAAGGCTTTAAATAGCCTCAGGTATTAAGACGACGGTTGAAGGCTAAGGACAACCGACGACCTAGATCGAAATGACGCTTCGAAATCCGCAGAAAGCAAGATCAATGGTGGGAGGGATGCCACATGGAAACATGTGGAAACGAACACCTGATGTAGAGATACCTCCAATCGTCGCACCGCCATTAAAATAATGGATGTATTTCCGATTCTTGGAAACAGTGAATGGTATACAAAAGCAAGAAAACGTTTGAACTTCGCAGAAGGGAAACGTGTGGACTTTGCAATAAATGAAGTAGTGGGGAAGATTAATGCATCTTTCTGAAACTCATCTTCACAATATTTCTACAAGATTATTATTCGGCGAGGAATTTAAAGTTAAGTGATAAGTTTTATCATTAATACTTTGATATTCAAGGCAAGATTTCGGCAGGAGACGGGGAAATATAAAGGCCAACATGAAAAAGAAATGTCTATTCATTAAATAGAGGGTAAATCTTTACAAAAAGATAACTCCCTAAGCCTTTTCTTCATTGTTGCCCGAGGGACCCTGGTCGGGAGGACTTTTCTCAGGATAATGAGAAGAGCCTTCCTCAAGAATGGCATCGGCTGAGTCCTCTACAGCAGCAACTTGAGACTCGACTTGTGATTTCTCCTCTGGAAGTGCCGGCTCGTCAGCCAGGTATGCCTCATATTGAGGGTCAGCTGGAAAAGGATCATCTTCTTCCTGAGCCCAGTCCGGGAGATCCATACCAACTTTCCCGAAGACCTCTTTGTGGCACACCTCACGAAAGGGAGCAGTGTCGAAGGCAAGGATTGATCCGAGAATTTGCTCCCAAACGTCGTTCTGCCCCAAGCGATAAGCTTGAATGTTGTAGATACCTAGCAGCTCGGAGAAAGGTACACTGTTCAGGTATTTCCGAACACACTCCTTCCGAAGCTCTGGCTTTATATGCTCGGGCTTGCTAGGGATCGCCAACTTCAAATGTTCTTCGAGCTCCCTACTTTTGAATTCAAGCCTGTCACCAAACAACGTGGCAGCTGCTTTTTGCTTCCTGGCCTTGCGCTCGGCAGCAGCGACACGAATCTTCAAAGCTTCGAGGGCCTCCTTGAGGGAGATCACTTCTTCCTCATGCTTTTTCTGCAGCTCCACGGCAGCTGCAGTCAGCTGGTCTATTTCAGAATTGGCTTTGGGCAAATTCTCTTCACAGGTTTGCAGCAAGGAGCTGGTGCGACCAACCTGGCTCAATGCTTCCATGTGTTGATAAAAGCTCAACACAGCATTCCTGGGAAGGCGGAAAATATCAGAAGAAGTCATAAGAAATTATGAAAAAATAAGTAAGCAAGAAGACTGGTACCTTGTAGATTGACTAACAAGGGAGGTGTCATCCAGGGCTTCAAATTCCTGGCGATCAGAAGGAGCAAGACTGAGGGAGCTCCATTCTGCAGCTTTCTCAGGATCCCGAGTCACCCTGTCGGTCAGTTTCAGGGTCCACTGGGAGGTGAAGACCTCCTCACCATCTGTTGAAGCTTTGGATTTTTTATTGGAGGGAGCATCAATTGTGTCATGCCTCCTTTTGGTTCGGGCGGAGGAAGAGACATTAGACCTCTCCACCATAGGTTTCTTCCCTTTACCCGAAGCATCAGCCACGGGCCTGATATTCCTAATACCCCTATAAGAGGGGTCGGGAGAGGGAATAGAAGCCTCTTGATCTACGGTCAAGGCTCTGGGCGATCGTTGCTCGGCTGTCATAACGGCCCTAGCGGCCTTCACCCGCAGGCTTTCAGGGTTCATTCTTGGAGGCACTGCAAAGAAGAATGACAAGAGTCAGAATTAAAGACATATCACTTCAGTCAAATGAAAGGATGGTGGTTAGAAGCTCACAATGAGCCAAGCCCCAGTACTGAAGGATGGAGTTGTACTCCACTTCAAGTCCATGTATCTCTTGATACCATGGAATGGATTTGATCTTCCTGACGGCCGCCTCGTCTTCTCTGGATAAGGGAAGGCCTCGGTTATTCTCGGAAGAAGAAGTACACCTCCTCCGGGTGGTTGGGAAGTTAAGATCCGATGGAGGCGCTCGACGAAAAAAGTATCGTTCGCGCCATCTTTTGTGGTTAGAAGGGCAAGTTCCTTTGACAAGGATGCTGCCCCTCCAATCAAGTTCAGCCTTATTGCGTTTGGACAGAAAAACCCATCCGGGAGGATGGGAGATAGAAAGAACATGAAAATGTACAAAGAGAGAAAGAGATGGCGTAATGCCAAGTTCAAAACACAAACCCAAGAAGCCGACGATGAGACGCCAACTATTGGGGTTGGAGCATTCCGGGACAAATGTCCCAATGATTCAGAACTGCGGAGAACAAAGGATTAAAAAAGGGAAAGCGAACCCCACTTTCCAGTGCATCTATATACAGAGAAAATTCACCCGAAAGGGATGAATCAACCCTCTCATCAGGGTGGGGAGCCCTAACCTGATAAGAGGAAGGAAAATCAAAATCTTGGACAGCTAAAAGAAGGGTTTCCTCATTATAAATGGAGGGAACAGAGCCAGGTCCACCATCGGACCCGGAAGTTTGAGGCTGCCTAGAAGACTCGACAATCTTGGAAGATCCAGACTCGAGAAGGACGAGAGAAGTTTCGGTTTTTCTTTCTAAACCTTTTTGAGAAACTTCAGCAAACTCGCGCCGGATGATGATTAGGGTTTTGTTATCACTATCCGACTGTTCGAGAGCAGGAGAAGCAAAAGCCTCACTGCTATTACCAACACTCGGGTACCAGAGAAGCCCTATCGTCCGCCATTACTTGTTTCAGTAAACTACAAAAAGAAAAAGACCAGTAAACTTACTGATTCAGTGAGGCGGAAGCTTGAGAGCAAGAAGGCGCGAAACAGACAACAAAGGTTCAAATTCCAGACAGGAAGAATGAAACCTACGAAGACAACGAACCTCTTTTAAAACTCCCGCACGAGTGTTCGGGAATCTGAACGATCGAGATTGATTCAAAATCAACGATCAAGATTGAAAGACGTTTTGAAAGTTTGAACTCACGAATCCGAAATAGGCGTTTGGAAACTGTCGCTTGGATGACGTGAGCCACGACAGATCAACTGCAAGGATACGTGGCCTTACACTCACAACGCTCGAGGAAAAGTGACCACCGCATTAAATGTGATATGACATTTAATGAAGCACGCAGAGATTATCACCCGACGACGAACCAGTTAAAAACCAAGCCCTCGGGATCGACCGAACGCTTGGTCTGGGGGGCTCGTGATACGGAGAGATTATGATCAGACCGGGTTCATACCTGGTCCGACCCTCGACCCCGGTCGAGACGGAGAGAACCGACTTGGTCCCGAGCGAACCGGATCCAGAAGATGGCTTGCTGAAGAAGAAAGCTTATTCGGCTGCAAGCGTGCCCTAATCCTACTTATGGATTAGGGTAATCACCCTAATGATGGCAGACTCGAATTGACGGCTGCGGATAATCATTATCGAAGGGATAATCATCACATAACCAAAAGGTTATCTCAGGAGTCCTCTACTAGTCCAAACTAGTAGAAGTCTATTGCTCAACGGATCTAACTGTTAAGATCCAACGACTACCCGAAGAAGGCTCAAGTGCATCCAACGAAGGAGATTTGAAGGTACACTCTATATAAACCTCACTACCATACAAGGTGAGGGGATCGAAAAGAATACGATCTGGGACTCAGGTTCAGATACATACTGATAGACAAAAACTATCAGCGATCTGCTATCTAGATCACCTTTCCCAGTTCTTCATTCCTTAGCTCTGTGCTTCTAGCAGAGCCGTTTGTGATTAAGTTCATCAACTGACTTAGCCTTCGGAGGTGGACTCCCGACCCCAGCGGTCGGGCCACATCTGACGCTTTCGTTTTGCAGGTCATCACGAGGATATTTAAGGGCTGAGCAGATTTTGGACGCATCAAAAACAAATTCAGATTTAGATCATCCCAAAATCGGATTAAAATTGGGAGATAAAAAGTTTGAATTTCGGACTTAGAAGTAGTCTAGAACACGGGTGGTCGCTTGGCCAACCAGCCACCCCAAGTGATTGGCTGGGCCACAGTAGCTCTGTGAAGTTGGTTATTGTTCTGATTTGACTCATGTCTTCAATGTATTTTTGAAACTCTATATTTAGGTGATCACTGAGGTTCTCTGGAATTGTTGTGGGTGCGGTCTACTTGCATTTTTAGTAAGCTTTTTACATATTTACAGGTAAGGACACGTTCTTATATATATGCAATGATATGCTCTATGATGAATTGTTTGATTTCTTATATATATCATTGCTCTTATAACTTGCTGTAGTTGTATAATTCAATGATTAATAGTGGAATGTATGCTGTAAATGATGTTTATATGTACTTTATTACTTTGTGATATACAATCAATGGTTATGGTTGGTGATGTGATGTAATTGTGATGGAAGGGTATCCAATTGGATATCCATCGTTTGGGATATCAGAAGGCTATGGTATGGGGCACTGCCTATTGATGCCCCCAACACTATCATGATTGTTGGATGACATACCTAAGGAGTTTAGATTGCATGGCTAGGTACCCATACATGCTACTACCCTTTTGGTAGGGGAATTGAAGCTAAATGACCTGTGATAATAGTGAAATGACTCTGTTTCATCCTGCAGCGGTAACCAGTTCGTGCGGAGATTCAGTGGTCCACTGTTGATCATTTATTGGTAGGGTTGCATATGTTAGGCTTGGGCTCATGGAAATCCAAGGAGCCACCGGGAGTCGTGAGGGATCATGAGAGCATCCACCCCAACAATATGTGGATGACCATAGGGTTAGGGAGTAGAGTCCTGTGAGGTTTCTCATTCCTAGTAGTGAAGGATACTGAACCTAGTTGGTTGGTGCTATAGGGGAAGTATCTAGACTACATGTAGTATGTCACTATATAACATTGCATTGGATTAGAAACCTGACATGCGCCAGTACTCATGCCAATGGTCGTGGTAAGAGAATGTTGACCTAAACCCCACCCATGGTTGATTGACGAGGACTGAACCCCTTAACTCGGGATCCCAACAAAGGTAACTAGTCTATGAGGATCAGAGTGACTAGTCCTATCCAGATGAGGGTTGGTGTTATATCTTAAAGCATGTCTGCCATATATAGACTTGCATAGTTAGATTCATAAATGCATCCATATATTTGCATATCATTATTTATATATGAGCTTACTTTTATACACTGTCGAATGAATGTGAGACGTGTTTTCCTTACTGAGTTCGTCCGAACTCATTCATTTTCTTTGTATGTTGCATTATATTATACAAATGGGTTTACTGAACCAAGAGAAGTTCCGTATGACTAGAGCAACTCCTATGAAGAGGATGTGGTAGCCTCAGTGGGTGACAGAGATGTATGTCATGAAGCCTCTTGCTGATGCATCGAATGTGATTATAGCACCCATTGTCGGCAGAAGAAGATAGATTGCTTGGCATTTTGAGAAGTCTTTGGAACAAAGTTGGATAGCTCCCATCATTGCTAGAACTGAAGAGAAGGCTTTAGCCCAAGAGCGAGCTAACGGAAAAAAATTGTTTTAGTTTAATTTTGCTTCCACTGAACTTGATAAATTTTGGAACTTGATTTCTGTAATTATTTTTCTTTGATTCATTCCTTTAGAGTATTTGGACTCCTATAACCTCTTTATTTAAGTAATTGAACTTAATATTGCTCTTGATTATTATTACTTACATTTATTGTTATTGATGATAAAATTGTGGATCCTGTAACGAATCGCACCCACGGGTTGTCGGGTGGGACTAATACGGGTGGGTGGGGTGTGACACTTTTAGTCCAAAATTTTTTTCCCTTTTGCATCTAGCTACCTCGTGGTTTCAAGAAATGATCAAATATGACACTCAATTAGTTGGGTAATAGAAATTGTTAATTTAGTAAATTGTATGACAAAAATACCCCTATGTCCTTTTTGGATTTTTTTTAATCATTCTTTTTAACAGAAAAAAAATATTTATCTAAAAAAGGAAAGAGAAAAAAATTATCAAACTAAAAGAAAGGGGCCACCTCTGAATGTGAGGAGAGCATAATCTGCTATTCTAACCTGAAAGGATCCAAACTCCTTGAACCCTAGGTCACAACACTACCAAATATTGATAAAAAAAAATAAAAATAAAAAAAATAAAAAGAAGAAGAAGGAGAAATCCCTTGTAATCTCAGTTACAACTTACAACTAATGACTTGATTAGAATTTCAGAACCACTCCAATAGAACAACTATAGATAATCCTAGCAGTAGTAACTGTTAGCCATATTGTAATTAGGGGGATAAATAATCAAGCCAAGAATTGGACAGACATGTAAATTGAACCTCAACCAAAAGGAGAAGAATAAAGGAAAACCATCGAGGCGTGTCAGACGCTTTCCTTAAAACAGATTCACCCCCTATGGAGTGTGCTTGAGGATTCAACGGACATCTGTCTCCCAGGATACAACGACAAACAACGGTATACTTAGCACAAAGTAGACCGTTATGACAAACTTGATATGTGCCTTCTGTCTATCACTGGAATACCACAAAATAACAAGACCCTTAAAAGAACATTAGCATAACTCTAAAATTGGATAAGGTAATAATCTCAAAACCTTCTACTTGTCAAAGGGTGAATTTCAATAATCCATTAACAAGACCCACAAAACATTATAAAGACTCTCAAGGAAATCTTAGCACGACACTTAAATCACAAGAAAGAAAAATCCCAAAAGACTATCTTCATTCAAGGGGGATCCCAATTTACTGTGGAGATCTTTGGTAGGTACAATGAACATTCTATACTACCATCAATGTCTCATTAACAAGCTTGGGAGAACAAAAGTCCTTTTTCATCTACAACCAAACTTGGAAAACGAAGAGCTTTGGTTATTAATGGATCAATTTGGGAAACGAAAAGCTTTGGTCATTTATTAACCAAACTTGGAAATGAGAGGTCTCTTGAGAAATGAAAGACCTATAACACTCCATTTATGAACCTTGCTTGGGAACTATAAAGCCCAAATGTTTATTAACTTCCATGATGAACCATCCTTGGGATTTGAAACACCCAATCAACCATAATTATTTTATGCACTTATTTCCCAAAAATTCTCTTAATGAACGATTTTCATTCACATATGCTCATTTTCCAATAATCCCCCACATGAATGAAAATAAACAACGGATAAAACAAAGACTCGACATGGTGATAGAGTTCTATGGTTAATGCCTACCTAGGATAGGTAGGTTTTGCCTTTGAACCTTCCCTTGTAAAAGTATATTTACTTACAGGCTTATCAGGAGACGCGGTGTCCTTGAATTGTTTTACCGTTTGTGTAAATAATGATATACTCGACATGGGCATTCCCCTAGAACAATTACAGTTTTCATGGTTATGTCCATTTTGGCCGTGGACATCGTCCTGGTTCTGTGAGAGTTTCTAGATAATTGAGCTCTCACAATTCTTCTTTGAAGTAACCCCTCTTCTCTCTCACATAGGTGATTTCTTACTTAAGAGTAACCTACATTACTCTGCTTGGATCCAACGATTGTCCAATGCATAAGAATCATTAAAAACATAAGATTAACTATTCCTTACGAGTATCATTGTTTTCATCTTAGGAATGGGTAGAGGATGAACCCCCTCCCCCCACAGTGATCTCACTCGGTCATTACAGTTTAGTTGTCCTATTGAACCTAGATCTTGGGATCTCTAGTCAACTAAGTTAGGTTTCCACTGTAATCAACCAATTCATTAATGGGCTTAAGTCCCATTCCTCTTAATGTTTGTTTAACTTGATCTCAATTCAACCTTTGGTCAGCGGATCCATAATCCTTCCCTTTTGACCTTACAGAGTCACGTGTTATGATTTCATTCGAGATCAATTAGCTAATAGTATAATGTCATCGACATATGAGTCTTGACCTAACGTTGTACATCACATTCTGTGTTCTCTCAATAGATTCTTATCTATATATATAGCAGGCACAAGTGATGCTAGCAACCAAAAACAAAATTTTTCCTTTGCCCATGTGACTTTGAGATACTTAAATTTGTAGGGTGGAGATGACCAGCCATAAAGTCCATCCCTAAGTGAGATGCTAGCCACCTACCTTACCTTGATAATCACAAAATGTTCCAAACTAATTAGGGAACACAAATTATAGAATTCTCATAACAAAACAAGATTGGTTTTGCAAAAACCCAAGAAGAAAATATATATAAGTTTTACTAATAGATAAAACAATTTTGGAAAACCACTTTAACGATAAAATTTTTATAAGGAAGTTTGTAGGTATGTGCATACACTTTTCAAAATTGTCAAGTTACTAGCAATAGAACATCAACATGTTTTGTACATTGATGGACTCCTCAGATTTTAAGTGCACTAACCATCAAGAGACTAGTCCTCACGTCTCTCATAGTCTGAGCAATTTTAACTTGCATCTCTCAAACCTATCATAGGCCAATAATGTATTTTTAAGCAACTAATACATTAGGATGGGTGCGGTCAAGTTGAGAACAACATCGTGGTTTAGACCACTAGAAATGATGATGACCCACAAAATCAATCCATATACCCAATCCAATGGACCAAATATTCACATAACAACCGCATTTAGGAATAATAAATGTCATAATCTCATATGTACCCAATGCAAATGTGCAAGTTACATAATAACCCATTCTGGAATATCTTCCTAGAAATTCCATAGCCATTCGGCCTCTTTGCCACATTTATCCAATGCTACAAACTCAGATTCTATTGTAAATTTAGTTGGCACCTTCTGTTTTGAAGGATTTTCAGGAGATCCACTACCTACAGTCATAAACCCCCACAATTTGGGTTTATTATGTATAAAGCTTTATGACCTTATATTTTTATATGTCCTCCATATATAGGTTATAACCACCATGCACACAACACTAATGAATTAGATTGCATGAATTATGCTACATCATTCATCTCTTACGACCCTTAATCATGGCCAAATATGGATTTAAAATAATCCATATAGTCTAGCTACACGTGATAAATTTGCATAATGCAACCTCATATGATTACAACAATATGTGATCAACAAGAAATATTTCAACACAACCCAAGTTCATCATATATGCATGGTGCTACATACAAGTGAATATACTTGCATTGTATAACACATTTTTCAATAAATAATATAGTCATCTCTTTATTTTAATTTTTTTTTGTACTTTTAATAGTTCTTGAATTCTTTCCACGTAGAAGGTAGCTTCTCAATTATTGTAGCTACTTGGATAGACTCACTCAGGTCATTCCCTCAATAATTCTAGAACTTGACTCGTCACTATTTCTGAGTGCACCATTTTGAAATTTAAAAGTAGAACCATCAAGAATTTTTTCTTATCAGTATCCCCAGATCTTTACTTGAAGTCCAAGGACTCCCACAGTTCTTTTTGAAGAACCGTTAAACTATACTCACCGTAAAATGCGTCAATCAAGTCGTTTAGAATATAGTTCCGGTATAGAAAATCAGATTGTTTTCACAAGTCAATAGTTTGCACCGCTAGTGCATTTGACTCATCCTTTCCAATAGTAGGAAGATCATCTTTTTAAGAATCATGCAAGATATAGTGTTGTTAAACAAAACAACATCTTTTATTTCCAAGTTTGAGGTTCAACCCTTCAAACTGTCCAAGTTTCTCATGGTGATTAAGTTGGCTATACACAAATTGTTATCTACATTTTAACCTGATAATTTATGATATGCCAAATATGGCATTGGTATGCATTAATAAGTTCAGCCACCCATGTAAACTTTTCATCTAGTTGCACTCAAAAGAAAGAGCACATAAACTAGATACCAATAGATAATAATTCTAATTGCAGTCAATATCCAATTTCAAGAACATATTCTTTTTGCTATTTTATGCCAAGATACTCTATGAGCATTGGAGATTTTAATATCCATATGACTTAATAATTTCACACCAAAGTAAAAAAAAGAAAAAAAAAACTAATAAAAATAAAATAAAATTGGAGTTACTCATCTTGATCACGCTAGATTATTGTCTAGCCCATAGATCTATGCAATTCATCATCCCATAACGCAATTATGGAGCCATTATCTCCAAAACCTGTTCCTTAATTAACAAGGTATTTAGATATAACAAACATGTGAACTAAGTAAAGACATTTAGTCATGAAATTATAATCTAGATGAATTGTTGTAGTTTTAAAAGAACCAATGTAATGGTTAAATCAATGTAATGGAGCCTAGAGCTTGAGTTAGCAATTCTTTGAAATCTTTAACGTACCCACTTTGAGCACAAGAAAATTAAAAAACATACAAGTAGTACATAACATCATCTTTTCTTCCTTTCAACTTTCTTTCTCTTTACGTTAAATAAATTGAGAAAGTAAAGTAAATAAAACTATAACTTATAATAATAGGTTAACATTCCAAACAACCAAATAGAGAGATGAAAAGTTCATGGTAGTCATCCTTGTATGCCCATTTTCAGAATTTAAGGAATGTTTTCATGCTAAAGCAATGAACCACTATGTAACATCTCAATGAATATTTCTATTTTGAATTAAAATTACATATAACATGCAATTATATAATAGTCTTGTACTAATGTTTCAAACATCATAAGATTTGTGAAAATATCATATGGTCCCACTTCAATAGATCTTTAGAATAGGAGCATCAAGCAATTTTAATAGTAGCTTATGGAGTTTCTTAACAACTAAAGTATCCAAGAAACTCTCAGACCTCACCATTGATGTCGAATAGATCAATTGATGAGGATAGCTTCTCATGAATAAAATTAAGATGGCTTTCACCGTGCTTGTACCAAACAATAAGTAATTCAACCAATGCTAACTTTCCATTCATTCACACAACGTAAACGATTGAGATTGTCGAGGTTTGCATCATCTGCCATAAGTAATTTATCTTTCCAGAAATTTAAAAGAGTATCAAGAACAGGCCCCTTAAAGGTTTCCATCTTCTCTGTTAAAGGTTGGATCTTTTCTATTCTTTTACGCTTAGAATAAGAACCCATATCTTATGCCTTAAAGGATCTGTTTTAAGATTGTTAGCCATATTATAAATATAATCAAGGGGATAAATAATTAAGACAAGAATTGGAAAGAAATGTAAACAGAACCTGAACCGAAATGAGAAGAATAAAGGAAAACTGTCGAGGCGCGTTAAACGCTTTCCTTAAAACAGATTCATCCCCTTAGGAGTGTGCTTGAGGATTCAACGGACCTCTGTCTCCTAGGATACAACAACGAACAATGGTATTCTTAGCACAAAGTAGACCGCTACGACAAACTTGATATATGCCTTCCTTTTATCCCCGTAATACCACAAAATAACAAGACTCTCAAAAGAACTTTAGCATGACTTTAAAATTGGATGAGGTAATAGTCCCAAAACCTTCTACTTGTCAAAGGGAGAACTCCAATAATCCATTAACAAGACCCACAAAATATTATGAAAACTCTCAAGGCAATCATAGCAGAACACTTAAATCACAAGAAGAAAATAATCCCAAAAGACAATCTTTATCAAAGGGGGATCCCAATTTATAATGGAGATCTTTGGTACATTCTATACTACCATCAATGTCTCATTAACAAGCTTGGGAAACGAAAAGTTTTTTTTTTTATAAAAAAAAATGGGAAAAAAAGAGGGGGGTTAATAAAGGTGTAAATTGTGGAAAAAAAAAAGTTTGGTTTTTATTAATTAAGGTTGTAGGGGAGGGGGGGGTTGGGAGAGAAAAAAGAAAAAAAAAACACTCTATTCATGAACCTTGCTTAGGAACTGTAAAGCCCAAATGTTTATTAACTTCCATGCATGAACCATCTTTGGTATTTGAAACACCCAATCAACCATAATTATTTCATGCACTTATTTCCTAAGATTTCTCTTAATGAACGATTTTCATTCACATATGCTCATTTTCCTGCAGTAACAGATCACAACCATCTTGTGGCATGGAAGGTCTCTCATAACACTTGAAAATAACAGCAATGGTGACGGCCGGATTATGGATAGACCATAAATCACAACAATTTTATAAAGAAAAACACTTGTACAACCATGGTTTACAAATTAAAGAATTTCAGTTTTGAATTTAATTGAATTGGGAAGAGGAATCACTGCTCCAAGTGTGATGTTGTTCGACCCCAAATGATCGTCTCGATTCGGTTCAATATTGACTCCCTTGGCTCACACATGTTGTGTGCTTGTGCACACCGCCATGGTGGCATAGTTGAACAAACAAGTGTGGTGGCTACGTGAGAATCTTCTCAGTTAGATGAGTTACGCATTATTAGGTTATGTTTGGTGTGTCTCCGTAGGCAGTGGTGGTGGTTATGTTTATCATACCCATTAAGTTTTTCTGGCTCTGTGGTTGTTACAACCAGTTTTATGAGGGTTTATTGGGTTCGGCCCATCCCTTAGTTTTTGTTTTTTCTTTTTGTTCGGTGTTTTGTGTCTGTGTTATCTTTCAATTATGAATGAAATGTTTGAACTTTTGACCAAAAAAAAGAGTTACGCACAACGGTAAGGGCCAAAAGTCACCATTCTCGTCTTTGAATTTTATAGGGCGGATTATTTGATTGTTGTGTCATGTTTCAATGGGAGAGTAGAAGGCTCCTATTGACAAGGGAGAATGAGGAGGGGTGCATAAGGTCACAGTTGAAAGGCTTCGCAGAACAAGCTAGAGAATATAAACGAGAGCATGCTACATCCTGAAACCTCTGCCATGGTTATCCAATTGGTTCAGATTTCAAAAATCAAGATTGGTTCGTCTTGAGCTGGATTTGGAATGGATCCGCTAAATTGAATCCTAGTTCTGGTTTATTTGTATTGTTATTAATTGAGCCAGATTTGATTACCAACCATTTAGAGCTTTTAGATATCCCATTGATAAAATTTGGGATTTGGATTGATATTTCTAGATTCAGAACTAGCGAAGACCAATAATCGGATAATGTTTCATGTGATCTCTATATGAAGAAAACTAGGGTTAGAATCTAGACTGATGGAACACAAAAGACCAATTTTGGAGTGAAATCAAATAAAATTTGATTCAATGAGTGTTGAAGTCCTTAAGGACTTTTGCCCTTCCCACAAGGCAAGTTGTAATTAGAGTCAACAAGATTCCCGACTAAAAGTTTTCTCTTTCATCCAATTATTTTGGCATGTCCCACGCAAGACTCTCTTTTATCACCGTAGAGCCTAAGTCATCAATAAAACTTCAGTCCATAAAAATCCTGGCCTTTTTGTGATCATCAACAACATAATTTAAGACCCTTTCAAATTTCCGGTCCCTCCTCTAAGAAATAAAAAATTCCCATTGGCTTTTGAAATTTTATTTATTTTGGTAATCATTTGAACTTTGGTTTGATAAACTAATTTTATTAAGAGACGAAAGTTATTTGTTAACTTGTGCAAAATTTTAAGGGGGTGCGTTTAATTAAAAAGTTCCTCATGCACTAGGTACAATATTTATGAAAAAATCTCATCAAACGATGGTTGTAATGCCTTGCATCTCATTAATAATATTATTTTAATATTATGTTAGTAAGTTCTAATATCCTAGATTAATAATTAGTGACATTTGTACCCCTTATCCATAACTGGGTCGATATACATTTTCGTATGTGACTGGGTGGCACACCTGGCTGCGGTGGGTGAGTCTCTCAGCGGGAATTTTTTGTATCCACAAGGTTTCGATACCGGAACCTTGCTTAAGCGGACCAAGCTGCTTACCATTTGGACCAACCCCCGTTGATTGTAATTATTTAACTAAAGCCTATTATTCTAACTCAATGCCTTAAATGAGAAAATGTGATAAAAAAGATGGAGTATATAAGGAAGAAGAGCATAGGCGTTAGTTGAAAGATAAAGAAGGAATAAATAAGAGAAATATATTACCTTTAAGAGAAGACGTCAGAGTTTGCATGAAGGAAGAAAGAGAAATGGTGACACCAAGCGAATAATTGTCACCAATTACTATTATTAAGATAATAAAATTATAAAGGGATAATTACTATTGTCCCCTTATACTTTGGTTTTACTACTAATCAAACCCCCTTCTTTGTGAAATTACTACTGCCCCCCTCACTTATAACGGTGTTAAGTTGCTGTTAACATCAAATATGAAATGTCTATTTTGCCCTTAAAATTAAGATGTCAAAAATAAGGCATTACCTTCATTTATAGAAACTATATTGCATGTCGATTATATCCTTAAAATCTTATATTTTAGAATTACCTCCTCTCATATCCAGGACAATGAGCCCTGCAAGAAAGGTTAGATGCGGGCCGGCTTGTATGCCGGGTAGCCCCCTCCGATGGTAAAGTCAGATGACGAATAGAGTGAGGTCTCGTGCAAAAGCTACACAAGATTATACTCAGAGTGTATTCGATGCTCACCAGATAGGTGTGCCCCTTCTCTTATATTGATTATCTTACCTTATATTCATTTGGTAAGTTTATCCGATAGGGGCTATCATATCTCTTGAGATCCCGCCTTCCTGCTATTAGTCCCGCGCAATCGTCGACGGAGTTGACTTTCTTAACAGAGGAAGGTTGCTATATTAGTCGTACGTTTATCATATCTCGATCAATTCAATCGCTTATGATCCCGATTGGATTTGAAGCCCCAATCGGGTATCACCCGATGGTATAAAAAACCTGAACCAAGAGGTGGCCGACCTGATGTGGAGATCCGTTCGAGTCTGACCCAGTTGAATATGAAACTTCCGTATCATAAGCCCCCTATCCCAATCGTTGTTCACAATGGGTGCGATAGTAAGGAGGTTGAGCCATCAGGTTTATTTAACTTCCCGGCTCTTGATCCTTTAAAATCCGTCTTGTGCCATATTCCTTCAAGGACTATCGAGTCTCTGAGAGAGTAATGGCTATCCATGATTGAGGTAGCAATCGGGTATTATCCCGAGTACATGTGTAGTTGAGAGTGGGAGAAATCTGCTTATGCTTGGGTGAATTGAGGGCAATTCCCAATGTCTGACTACGATCATTTTTTCCCGATCATTATTTTATCCCACTCCGGAGAATGAAGAAGTCCATACATAAACTTGTCGCTTGTTCCGACCAATGAGAAAGTAAGGAACCTCTCATCCCGAGCGTTGTTCCACATTATTTGGGAGACTTAGGAAGTGTTTCTTTGGGGCGCATTAAATGCCTGCAATGAAGTGACCAGCCGTTTTTGTAACGGCTTTCCTCGAGGTCCTCGCCCAGTCTGGGCATGACACGTCAAACGGCTATGCGTAGGCTCATAATGGGTGCTTCGGGGAGACAGACCGTCTTCATTCTTGAACCGTCGATCATCAATGGACGTAACCATTCGATCCAGAAATGTAACACCTCTTCCGGTAGTATAAATAGAGACCTTCCTTCTTCACTTTCGACTTACAATTTCCTTTGCTTTCGACTAAGAAACACTCCCGATTAAGCTCTCCAAGTCTTCCAAGTCTTCTAGTAGTAAGTTCTCTTTTCTTTCTTATGGCCCCGAGGAAGTATAAAGTTAAGAGACCAAAAGTGAGTTTGAGGGGTTTTAGGTGTCAACCTAAGGTTCCTGTTCTCGTCCATCGGGAAAAACGTCGTCGAGCTGAGGGATATGCTAGTGAAGGTGACAGTGACCAGACCAAGAAGTATAACTTGACCGGGGAGCGTCTAAAAGACCTTCACGAGCAATCCTCGGAGGAGGAAAGATCAGGCTCTGGCCGTAGCTCCACCAAAGATGACGATCCTCGGGTCCTTGATGAGCTTTACCAGATGTTTCGTAAGAATAAGGAGCAACAAGCTGCTCAGGCCCAGGCCGCTCGGTCTGCTCAAGATCAAGTGGAGGACATTCCTAGCGTCGAGTCTCGAGAGGGTCCTGAGCATAGTTTGAATTCAAATCCTGCCATTGCTTCTGATTCTGCCACTCCTTCGCCCCGGAGTGCCATGAGACCCGAGTCCACTGCTACCTCTCGGGAGCCTCTAGCTCCATCTTCCCAAGTATTCCTTCGAACGGATGTTCCGTCCACGTCCCGGGCATCCAGTAGAAAAGCCCCACCTCATCCGCCTTTTCAGCGTCCCAGTGGTTTTCGGGAAGCTATTCCCCGCAAGTCAGATCGCAAAACTTTAGATCCCACTGCCTTGGCTTTGGCCCAGTCCCAGCCTTTAAGTCCTTGGCATATTGATTTTGTTTAGAATACCTCGGGACCGAGTTTTACCTTTGTTTCCCTCTTTGCTGAGGACTTAGATAGGTTTAAGTCCAGCTTTGGTATACCCGAGGTGTACCAAATTATTCTCCCGACCGATAGTCAGAGGGTGAACAGTCCCCCGAGGGGATTTTATCCCTTGTATTATGATGCCTTCATCGGGAGGCTGCATCTCCCTTTGCACTATCTTTTTGTTGATGTGTTAGATCATTACAAGCTTAGCCCGTCTAACTTGAGCCCGAATAGTTGGCGAATCATGATCGGGTTCGGTCGGCTTCGCCACACCTTGGGAGTCTTCCCGACCTTCGGCATATTTTATCATTTTTATTCTCTTCATCCTCACAGCTAGCGCGGTTGGTTTTTTCTTTCGAAGAGAATTTCCTCTTCCTTCTAAGGGAACTTCATTTTGAAGGATTCTCTCCCGTCCACCACTAAGAAGTGGAGGGAATTTTACCTTTTCTTTAAACCTCCTGCTCCTGAGCCTTTCCTTACCCAGTTCCAGGAAGTACTCAGGAAGACATTGAACTTCTAAATACCCCAGTCGACCTAGATCCCGAGGAAGAAAAATATATCGGGATCATTAACCAGGTTGATGATGATGAGTTTGCAGTCCATGGGTATTCCATGGAGTATGAGTCAGTTCTGCAGATATGGGGTTTCTCCCCGAGTAAGTTTTTGTTTCTATTGCTTTTCCTTTGTACTTGCTGTGCTGACCTGATTATATCTTCTCCGTTTTGCAGTGAGCTATACTATTTCTGAGGATGACTTGATGGCTATGGCCCTTGGGAAGATGGATGAGGCCCAAAGAAGAAAACCTGTAACGACCACCAAGACTTCGTCCTCTGGAGTTTTGAAAACCAAAGCTCCCGCCCAAGGTTCTGCACCGGCGAAGGTTTCTACACCTAAGGGCTAGGCTCCTACAGCGGCTGTGACAGTCGGGGCTGAGAAGAGCCCCAGAAAGAAAGCCCCTTCTTTGGGAGGTGAAAAACAAAAGGCGGACAGCCTTCCTCGTCCTCCGAAGAAAGTTCGTATTGACGAACCTGTGCGTGAAGTAGCGCCTTCTACTTCAGTCGGAGATCCCGGCTTCAACTCTGTTTTCTCTAACTCTGGATATGCCGAGCAATGGCTGACTCGGGTCACCGATGATGCAGATCGGTTGTGTTTGCAGAATCTCCCGAATTGGGAATTTTTTGATGAAGGATTCAAGTAACTATCTCCCGAGTCCCTCTCTCTTCGTTTTTTTTTTTTTTTTTTTTTTAGCGGTCCATATCTTTCTGAGTCTCTTCGCAGGGCTCGAGACCAGGCTAATCAGTTAGTGCTGGCTGAACAGCTTCATGGTGAATCAAACGTTCGGGCTGGTCAGGCAATCACTCGGGCGGACCAGGCGGAAAAGAAATTAAAGGAGGCCGAAGAAAAAATGGCCAAGTTAAAGAAGGAAAGGGACGACTTTTCCAAAAACAAAGGTAAATATAAAGGAAAAGTCGGTGACCTCGAAAAGAAACTCGGGAAAGTGGCCGAGGACTTGAGAGCGTCTGAGGCTCTCTTGGAGGACGAGAAGAATGCAAATGCGCAGCTGAGGGATGAGCTAGCAGAGCTGAAGTCCTCGGGTGCGCAAATCTTCAGGCGGGATGTGTTAGAAAGATACTTTGAGACCGAAGAGTTTAAAAATCTATCATTGGCCATTGCTACTCCCGCCTTCAAAAGAGGATTGCGTATTGCTTTTAAGAAGACATTGGAGCAAACAGAGCTCCCTCGTCCCAAGGAGCTGGAGCAACTTTTGGACCCCCATCTATATGATGAACTCAACCTTCCCCGACCAGAAGGTCTTCCCGAACTCGAGTTCTTCCCATTCCCTGTTGCTACCGATTATATCGATCCTCGTCCTCAACCCCCTCCTGAGGAAGGAGTGGAAGAGGAAAAAGAAGATGAGGAAGAGGCTGGAGAGTTTGAGGAAAATGTCGAGGATGATGGTCTGGAGAAATCTTTTGCTGAGGAGGGAGTCAGGGGCTCCTTGACTGACATCGCTGCTGATACTCAGGTGTCTAATGAAAGATTGGTCGAAGCTGCTGCTGAAGAGAATCCTCCCACGAGTTCTTCCTTGAAGATTGACTAAGGACTTTCAAGCCTTCTGTCTCCCGGCTCATATGTCTTTCTAAACAATGTAATCCTTTTTGTGAGTGAATGAATTGTTCTGCTTTTATTTGCCTTCGTAACTGGTTGTCAAGCGCAAATAATTAGAGATTTCTTGAATAATTAGGATAGACCCGATTCAATTTATTACCTTAAAAAAATGCAAGTCCTTATGGAAGGTGCAAATGACTAAACGGGAAGGACCCAAATAGATTCTATCTTTTAGGAAAAAAGATGTAAGTCCTTATCAAAGGTGCAAATGACTAAATGGGAAGGACCCGAATAGATTCTATCTTTTAGGAAAAAAAGATGTAAGTCCTTATCAAAGGTGCAAATAACTAACGGGAAGGACCCGAATAGGTTCTATCTTTTGGAAAAAGATGCAAGTCCTTATCAAAGGTGCAAATAATAACCGGGAAGGACCCGAATTTAACTTTATAAAACGTGCTAGTCCTTAAAAAAGGTGCAAAATAGACCAGGATGGACCCATGCAAAAGATGGTTATTGATAGAATTTTCTCAGATTGGTGGAGTTCCATGACTGATCAATCGGTTTTCCCGTAGCTGAGTCTTTCAATCGGTATGCTCCTGGTCTCATTTCTTTGTCAACCAAGTAAGGTCCCTCCCACGTTGGAGTTAACTTTCCTTGATTCCTTGGATCGGAAGCCCCAGTTCGTCTCAGCACTAGATCTCCCGATCGATACCTTCGACTTTTGACCCGAGAGTTATAGTGTTGAGCTACTCTTTTCTGGTACAACTGATTTCTTTGTTGTGCCTTCGTTCGGATTTCTTGCAAAAGGTCTAAGTTCTCCCTTAGGCCCTTGTCATTTTGACTTTCATCAAAAATGTTGTATTGTAACGACCCGGCCAACAGTTCCACGGGAGCTAAGGCTTCAGTTCCATATGCAAGGCAGAATGGAGTTTCTCCAGTCGGGGTTCGCACAGTGGTCCTGTATGACCACAGAACACTCGGGAGTTCCTCGACCCATTGTGCCCGATTATCCTCCAGTCTCTTCTTGATCCCGTTTAGAAGTGTTCTGTTGGTGACTTCTACTTGTCCATAGTTCTGAGGGTAAGCAATTGAGGCGAACCGATGCTCTATGTGGTACCTTTAACAAAAGGATTTGAATCATGCTCCCTCAAATTGTTTTCCATTGTCTGTTACCAGAATCCAAGGTATCTCGAACCTGTATATGACTTTTTCTTCGAAAAACTTTTCCATCTGCTTTTCTGTGATGGAAGACAAAGGTTCAGCCTCGACCCATTTTGTAAAGTCGTCTATGGCAACCATGAGGTACTCCCGACTTCTTGAAGACTTTGGTAATTTCCCGACCAAGTCCATTCCCCACATTGCGAATGGTGTCGGGCTGGCGATGGGCATCATGGGAACTGTTGGCACCTTTGGAACGTTAGCGTGCTTCTGGCATTGCCCACATTTGCGAACATACTCAATAGAATCTTTTTGTACAGTTGGCCAAAATATGCCCGAGCGCAATACCTTCTGTGCCAAAGCTTTTCCACCTATGTGTGCGCCGCAAATGGCTTCGTGAATCTCAGCTAAAGCATAGCATGCTCGGGAAGGACCAACACATCTCAAGAGAGGTTCAGTGAATGATCTTCTGTATAGCTGGTCCTCGATGATGGTGAACCGAGCCGCCTGGTTTCTGATTCGTTTGGCTTCTTTTGGATCAGTCGGGAGGATATCATCCCGAATATACTGCACCAAAGGTGTTGTCCAGTCAGGTTCGTTACTGATCTCAAAAGTTTCTATCTCCTGGATACTTGGGATGCTTAATTCTTCAATATAAACTATCGAGTCTAAATTTTTGTAATTTGCCAAAGATAGCTGGGAGAGTTCATCTGCCTTTTCATTCTCCTTCCTGGGTATCTGTCGGTAAGTTACCCGATCGAAGTAAACCTAGAACTGTTCAACCTTGGCCAAATACTTGGCCATTCTCTCGTCCTTCGCACTGTACTCTCCCTTGATTTGATTGACAACAAGTTGGGAATCACTTCGTACTTCTAATTCCCGAACCTTGAGTGCTCGGGCCACTCGTAAACCTACTATGACAGCCTCATACTCGGCTTCATTATTTGAAGCCGGGAAGTTAAATCTCAATGCATAGCTAATGATGAAGTCCTTAGGACTGCTGAGCGTCAAGCCTACTCCCGATCCTGAAGCACTACTTGAGCCATCAACGTGTAGAATCCACAAGTTTGAAGTTTCAATAGTCTCTGCTTGATTCTCATTTTGGGGCAAGGTGCTTTCCACAATGAAGTCGGCCAATATCTAAGCTTTTATGGCCTACCTCAGTTTAAACTCGATATGATATTCGCTAAGCTCCACCGCCCACCCTACCATTCTTCCAGCTACATCAGATCTTTGAAGTATCTTCTTTAATGGGAAGTTGGTCGGGACCATTATCGGATGTGCTTGAAAATAAGGCCTTAGCTTTCGTGATGCCACAAGGAGCGCTAAAGCCTGCTTATCAACGTCCAGGTACCTTGTTTCAGCATCTATGAGTACGTGACTCACATAATAGACCAGGTTCTAGGTTGTTTCCCCTTTTACCAATGCAGCACTAACTGCAGTTAGTGAAATAGCTAGATAAACTGTGAGAGTTTCCCTGGTTACTGGTCGGACTAAAACAGGTGTTGTCCCGGGTGATGTTTTCAATTGTTCAAATGCCTGCTAGCATTCCTCCGTCCAAGTGATCGTTCCCGAACTCGATGTAGTCTTCAATGCTTTGAAAAAAGAATTGCACTTTTCCCCAGCTCGGGAGATGAACTGATTTAAAGTTGCTACCCTTCCAGTTAGACATTGGATCTCTTTTATCATGACAGGTGGTGTCATCTCGATCAGCGCCTGAATCTTCTCCGGGTTGGCCTCTATTCCCCTTTGGGAGACCATGAACCCGAGGAACTTTCCTGATGAAACTCCAAAGGCGCATTTTTCAGGGTTCAAGCGCATTTGGTACGTTCTTAGTACATCAAATGTTTCTTCTAAGTCTGCCAAATGTTTTGCCTGAACCAAACTCTTCACGAGCATGTCATCAACGTAAACTTCCATGTTCTTCCCGATCTGTTGTTGGAAAATTGTGTTTATTGCTCTCTGATAAGTGGCCCCTGCATTTTTTAGACCAAAGGGCATCACTCGATAATAGTAGCTCTCCTGATCTGTCATGAATGAGGTATGCTTCTCATCATCCTGACTCATCAAGATCTTGTTGTATCCCGAATAGGCGTCCATAAAGCTAAGGACTTCATGCCCTACGGTAGCATCTATGAGGAGGTCAATCCTCGGGAGGGGATAACAGTCCTTCGGGCAAGCTTTATTTAAGTCTGTGTAGTCGGTACACATTCTCCATTTTCCATTCGCCTTTTTGACCATCACTACGTTGGCCAGCCAGGTTGGACATTCAATTGGTTCTATGAAGCCCGATTTCTCCAACTTTTCCACCTCGACTCTGATTGCTTCATGCTTCTCTATTGCGAAGTTTCTTCGCCTTTGGATGACCGGGGTAGCATCCTTTTGTATCCAGAGTTTATGTTCTGCTACCCTCCTGTCTATCCCGGGCATGTCGCTTGCTGACCATGCAAAAATATCTGCATTATCACATAAGAACTAAGTAAGTTCTTTTTTGAAGTTTTCCGATTACTCCGAACCGATAAATGTTTCTTTGTCTGGAAGAGATTGACTGAGTTGTATTCTTTCCAGTTTTTCTACTGGCTCCGCTCGCTGCATGTTCTCTTCGTCCCGGTCATCTCGGACTTCAACATTCAGAGCGGTTCCCGAACTTTCTGGCCTTCATTTTTCCTTCAAGTAATTGGTGTAGCATTGTCAGGACGTTGATTGATCCGAACAACATTCTCCCACTCCGGCCTCGGTCGGGAACTTTAATTTCATGTGCCTAGGGGATACGACTGCCTCAAGTGCATTGAGTGTCGGACGTCCTAGGATCACATTGTACGCCGACAAATCCTTTACAACCATGAAGTTGACTCGAACCAGCGTGTCTCGGGGTGACTTCCTAATCTTGAGATCCAAATGGATCGTTCCTTCAGCCACTGTGGAGGATCCTGCAAAACCATATAATGGAGTTGATGAAGGGGTTAGTAAATCATCAGCCAATTTCAGCCTTTTGAAAGCCTCGTATGAGATCAGGTCAATGGATGACCCTGTGTCAACCAATACTCGGTGAACTTCCCGATTAGCTATTTTGACTTTGATGATTATCACATCATCATGTGGTGCTATAACTCCGTCCAAATCTGCATCTGTAAAATTTATGGGTTCCGGGCATCCTAGATTTTGCCTCTTTTTAGGCAAGTGAATAGCTCCCACAAACCGGGCCTTTTGCTTCGCCTTCCTGATTGATTCCATAGTTGGGCCTCCCATAATCACGTATACGAGTGTTTCTTCCCGACCTACTTTCTCCTTTCCCTTATCTACCTTTTTAACGGCTTCTTTCGGGCTTGGTGATCGGGCTCTCTTTTTTTATTCTGGCTAATATGTACGGGACTTTCCCAAGTCCCTTACATACTGACCATGTAAAACCCAGCCCTAACCTTGACCCGGAAACCTTGTTATTTGTAGGTCCAGTGACCCGAAGTAAAGTAAGAAGTCAGCTTTGGGCCATCCCAGTGGAGGACTTGTTGTCTGGCTTTGAATCCATGAGAGTTGATGATGAAGTTCTATTTATGGAAACTGAATCTTGATGAAGATCGGATTAGTTGATGGACTTGGAGTGCTCTCTATCATGGTTTGAAGGCATTTCTACCTATTAGGTAAGTCACTTGATATGTGTGCAAAACCCCTTTAGGATTGGATTTGATCTGGGTCTTCAATTCCCTGTTTTGGAATTCCTTGTCGCATTGGTCGACTGATTGGTCGACTGGACCAGTCGACCAATCCACTCGACCAATGGGTGCTGTCTTTGGCAATTAGGTCTTGCTTGCTCTATTTAAGTCCAATCTTGAGTCTACTTCGTATTTGCTGGCCCCAAACTCTTTGGAACGAACCAAAGACCTCTGCAAGTCATCTCCCTTGCATCCTTGGTGATTTTCTTGACGGATCTTCGTCAAAACTCTTCCTTTTGCATCAAAGGTATGTCTACACTCTCTTCTTCTCCTCCATCTCTGTTTTTCTTTCCTTTTTGAGTTGAGACAGTAGAGGAGATGCTGCATTCTCTGTTGCAAACATCTTTGGACTTGTCTCTCATGATCTTCCTAAGGATTAATGGCTAAAACAATGATCTTAACCATGATCATTGCAAGCTTTTGAAGGAATCATGATCAAACCATGATCTAGTCTTTGTTTAACTTTTGATTTGAATTCTGATCTCCTTGGATCTTCTATATTGATCATGTTAGTAGTCAATTGCTGTGTTTTCTTTTCATGATCCATGATCTATCAATCTCTAGTTGTTTCTCTTCTACCATACCATGTTTTCTTCATGAATCATGATAGTTACATATATGGTAGGTTTTGTTTCCTTATTTAGATTTATGCTCTTAGGTCTATTTTCTTGAAGATCTAAGTATGCTTTTCATGATACCTTTACCTGAATCAATGATTCATTCTCCTATTGTTCTTGTCTTTGATTTCTATCTTGAATTCTTCAAGATCCATGATTGATCTAATTATGGTAACTTTTTGTTTCCTAATTTGGATCTTGATGACTTGATTTGATTAGTGTTTTGAGATCCCCTATATGTTAGGATACTACTAATGTAGTTTACCCCTTGATTAGTACCCTTTTGAACCACCAAATTCAGATTTTATATCTCAAAACTCTGATTTTATAGGCTATTGTCTGCATTGGTCGACTGATTGGTCGACTGGACCAGTCGACCAATCCACTCGACCAATGAGTACAGCAACTCCAGATTTGGTCTGTTTTTGGATGTTTTGATATCTTTTTCTGTTAGGGATATTTCCTAATATGTTGTATACACTTGTTTAGGACCTTCTTCTCAAGTTTGTCAAGATCTTACTTGATTTCTTAGGATTCCTTTGCGAGTTATAAAAGGTAAGGATGGTTACTTCTTTAACAACATAAATTGCATATCTTAGTTTCTATATTTGAATGTTGTTAATTTATTTCTTTAATTAGATTCTTATAATGTTATACTACTGTGGTACTGTCTTGATATCAGTAGCATTACTTATTCATACTGAATTGACTCATGTATGATTTACTTACCAGTTATATACAAATTGATTGTAGTTATTGATTTCTTTCCATATATGAAGTTACCATATATGTGATGATATGAATTGATGCATGTGTATGCTTAAGTATGGTTTGGAAAGGAGAGGTGTCCTTTTGACACTTCTGTCCTTGGACTACTACGGGAATATTATGGGATGTTTCCGGAGATGCCCTCTGGACACCTTCCTAAACTGTTGGATGACATATCTAGGACTGTCTAGTAGTGTTGGGCTAGGATGTCCCGTTATGTCAGACCCTAATCGGAGGGGTATTGAGACCGAACGACCCGTGGTAGCAATGGGGATTCATGGGCGCTCAAGACCGGTAACCAACCCGTGAAAGGACAGGAATCACATTGTGGGGGCCATTTATTGGTAGGGTTGCATATGGATAGACTTGGGCTCATGGGCGCTTAAGACCGGTAACCAACCCGTGAGAGGACGTGAGAGCTTCCCGTTTACCATATGTGGATGACCAGTAGGGTTGATGAGTCCGTAGTCAGGGACTATGAGGACTCTAGTGTGAAGGATACTGGAAAGGATCGTCAGGGACGAGGAATGGACGTATCTGGATCTGACTTGATATAACTAAGTAGAAGACTTGCATTTGGCTAGGCTTTACTCTGACATGCGCTGGTACTTAGACCAATGGTGATGTGAGAGAGTGGTGACCTATACCCCCAGCCATGGAATGTCCCGAGGGATGCCAGACCCATTACTAACTGATGATGAGTGATTGAGACCTTCCTAAAGAAGTACGGTGCTATGACTTAAAGCATGTCCGCCAATAGAGACCAGCATATGTAGAGTTAGATTCATTCATTCATTGTTTGTCTCATACCATATTGCATTTATGTTTGTTCTGAAATCCTGCCATTTATGTTATTATGGATTTAACTGCCTTAATGAGTTTCTTTGAAACTCATTCCTTTATTGTACAATGTTTGTTAGACTATTCTACAGGTACTGAATATTATGACGGCCCCTATGAAGAAGCGCAAGGAGAAGAGGCATATCTCCAGGAAGGTGATTGCGGTTACAACAATTACACTGAAGATCCCGCGAGTGGTTATGCTCCGTACGATGCTTAGTCCGACCATTGAGAGGAAGCGCCCTTGTGCCGTTTATGAGATTTATACTTATAGGGATGTTGTCTATAAAGTTGAGAACAATTTACTTACCCATTGTACCTGCTACTGGGATTAGATTCTGTCTTGCTTATTCTCTTTTAGAACTACTTTTCCGCTGGTTGTAGAGTGGGATTTTGCCTCACTTTACTTATCTGTTTTAGACACTCTGACTATATATAGTACTCTGATTTATATATATGATTCATTCTTTCCTTATTTGGATCTATGGTTTACCTTCCGCACTTTTATTATTATTGTTCATGATTATGTTATTGTTTATGTGGGAGGTTGATTACTCGATACCTGATCTTCGGGCTGTGGATCACACTCTCGGGTATGCCAGATAGGGTACTGGCTAGGAGGATGTGACAAACCAAGTTTGCCTTGCTAGATTAGTTTCTCGATTTCGGATTTCAAAATTCGACAACCATCTGTGTGGTGGCCGTAGTCTTTGTGGAAACAACAGTATTTTGTCATATCCCGATCTTCCAGTAGTGAGCATAACTTTTCGGGCCACTTTAAAGAATTCTTGTCCCGAATATTCATCAGAATCTCTGATGGTTTTGCATTAAGGGGAGTATAACTCACTCTCCCTTGATCGCGTTTCCACTTGCTTTTCGACCCCTGGTTTCTGTCATTCGGGGAACTCTTATCTACCTCCCGATCAGATCTTCTATCCTGATCAGCTTTTACCCCAGCGTTTATAACCTCATAAACGCTGGCTTGCTTCTGGCATTTGCGTAACAGTGTCCCATACGTTTTGGGTTTGTCTGTTAGCAAGAATTCTAGAAGTCTTTGATGTGTGATGCCGCTCCAAAGTGCACTGTATACCACTTGATCATCAAGATCTTCAATCTCAATGGCTACTTCGTCGAATCATTTCAGGTAATCCCGAATAGACTCACGTCTTCCTTGTCGTATGGCAAAAAGGCTATCAGACGTCTTCTTACTCCCGATTGCGCTTCGGAATCAGGCTATGAACTTCCGAGCAAGCTCCCGGAAATTGTTAATGGACCCTGGTTGCAGGCTACTGAACCACTTAATGGCAGGTCCTTTGAGTGAAGCCGGGAACGTTCTACAGAGCAATTCGTCCTCCCGACCTAGCACAGTCATTACTGACTTGAAGTAACTTATATGCTCCTTTGGACTCGTCTTTCCCTCGAATGGGGTGAATGTAGGCATGATGAAACTTCTAGGAAGAGGCATGTTCATGATCTCAATCTGAGAAAGGTTCTCGGTCAACCACGTCTAGATCCTTATCATGATCTCGATCCTCCAGTTTTCGCTCGACCTCTGCAACCCTCCTTCGGAGCCGATTTTGCTGTGTTCCATCTTCATCGATTCAACAGGTTCCTCCCTCCGATGCTAGGTAGACACCTCCAATCTTGGGGAATGTTCCCGGGATGCAGTTATTCTCGAACGTGAAAGCTGAGGTTGGCTTTCTCCCTGGTCCTCGACCTCTTCCCGACGACTCCTTTGGGGCAAGGATCCTGTCTTAGAAGGTACCGAAATATGATCTAAGGCACGGATTCTTCTTCCGTTGGGAGTCGTTTGGCGTTTATCCCGGTTGGGCTGAGTTTCCCTTTGCTTTTGGGTCAGCTTTCCCTCGGGATACGCCTTGCTTGTCGGGAGCCTCGTACCGTCTAGAAGGCTTTCATCAACCTTCCAGCCTGGGTATTCTGTCTTGGTCCTTGTTCGACTCCAATTTGGTGGACCAAGTTACGTAGCACTCCCTGCATCTTGAGCATGCCCTTTCTTAATTCATCCATAACTACCACCGTAGCGTGACCTTGAGGACCCTTGGATGTTCCTTCACCGTTCGAGTCCTCTAGAACCAGGTTGTCCTAGAGTAGTTCTTGCTCTACTCGGGTTAAGGGTCAACTCCCTCCTCGAGGATAGTTCGATCATCCCCGGTGTTTTCCTGTCGGGAACGTTCGTTAACTCGTCTCACCATGACTTCAAAGCTTTGTCGTTCCCACAGACGGCGCCAAACTGATGTGGATCAATTATACTTCTGGATCTGACTGAGCCTCCTCTCATATCCAGGACAATGAGCCCTGCAAGAAAGGTTAGATGCGGGCAGGCTTGTATGCCGGGTAGTCGCCTCCGATGGCAAAGTCAGATGACGAATAGAGTGAGGTCTCGTGCAAAAGCTACACAAGATTATACTCAGAGTGTATTCGATGCTTACCAGAGAGGTGTGTCCCTTCTCTTATACTGATTATCTTACCTTATATTCATTTGGTAAGTTTATCCGACAGGGGCTGTCATATCTCCTGAGATCTCTCCTTCCTGCTATTAGTCCCGCGCAATCGTCGACGAAGTTGACTTTCTTAATAAAGGAAGGTTGCTATATTAGTCGTACGTTTATCATATCTCGATCAATTCAATCGGTTATGATCCCGATTGGATGTGAAGCCCCAATCAGGTATCACCCAATGGTATAAAAAACCTGGACCAGGAGGTGGCCGACCTGATGTGGAGATCCGTCCGGGTCTAACCCGGTTGAATATGAAACTTCCGTATCACATACATAATGGTCAGCATATATTAGGTGATTTTCAATTTGCAGCTTTGAATTAAATTTGATATTTCTTAACATTTTAGTTTGGGATAATTACTGTTGCCCCCTTGTACTTTGATTTTATTACTACTTTATCCCCTGTACTTTTTAAAATTGCTAATCCAACCTTTAACTTTGTCTACAATTACTACTGCCCCCTACCGTTAAACTACGTTAGTTTACTGATGATGTGGCATCTATATATTTATTCAAAATCCCAAAAATAACCCTGCAATTATCTTTTTACTTATTTGCTCTTTTTTCAAGTTATAATACTACTCTTAATAGGAAAAAATTAACTTTAATTTCACTTTTCCTTTTTAAAAAGAAACCACCAAATAAAGGAAAGATGTGATTTTTTTCTCTAAGAATAAATCACCAAATAAAGGAAAGATGTAATTAAATAAAACTTAAAATAGAAACTAAAAGGGATAATTACTATTGCCCCCTTATACTTTGATTTTATTACTAATCAAACCCTATTCTTTGTGAAATTACTGCCCCCTCATTTCTAACGGTGTTAAGTGGCTGTTAACATCAAATATTAAATTTCTATTTTGCCCTTAGAATTAAGAAGTCAAAAATATTGCATTATCTTCATTTATAGAAATTATATTGAATGTCAATTATATCCTTAAAATCTTATATTTTAGAATTAGTTTTGGATTTGGTGGGACCACATACTTATGGTTGTTGAAACTTTCAACAAAAAAGAAAAAGTGAAATTACATCTTTCCTTTATTTGGTGGTTTCTTTTTAAAAAGGAAAAGTGAAATTAAAGTTAATTTTTTCCTATTAAGAGTAGTATTATAACTTGAAAAAAAGAGCAAATAAGAAAAAAGATAATTGCAGGGTTATTTTTGGGATTTTGAAAAAATATATAGATGCCACATCATCAGTAAACTAACGGAGCTTAACGATAGGGGGCCATTAGTAATTGTAGACAAAGTTAAAGGTTGGAATAGTAATTTTAAAAAGTATAAGGATAAAGTAAAAATAAAATCAAAGTACAAGGGGGCGATAGTAATTATCCCAATTATAAAATATAGAAAGAATAATAAGTACATGGGGTGAGGGTTTTGTGTGGAGAAGAGAAGATTGAGAAAGAGAAAAAGAGAAGTAAACAGAGAGCGAGAGTAGGGGAGTTGTTTGAGGGAGAAGAGATAGAAGAAATAAGAGAGAGAGGTGAGAATTACAGAAGGGTTATGCAAAGATCATCACTGTACTCAAATTTGGGGACATGTTCATGCCAAAGCAAACACCTAATGGTTTCAGAAAGCATTTATTCCTGGATTAACTTGTTGGAGCATCTTTCATCCTTTACCTAATCTGTGTGGTTTCAGAAAGCATTTATTCCCCATTTTGTGTTCCTGAGCACGAAGAGCTGGATTTCGCTGCCCGGATTAACTTGTTGGAGCATCTTCATCTTGAAGTTTGGCGGTTGGATGGCAATCTACTTCTTCTCAGAGCAACTTTCTTCTCTTTAGATCTAACATTTTGCGTCTCAATAAACACCAGTTACAGTTCCAGTTTATTTACCTTATTGGTATTTTCACATCTCCCCTTTCATTTTCCACTTGAATGATCAAGGTCAGCATGCAACCCTCTTTCTTATCATATTGTTTGTGATTTCTTACACCTTCTTTTTTCATGTCGCATGTTTTCAATTTTTAATGCTTTACCTGTGCATGCATGATTTTCTTGGAAATGCTTCTATTGCATATTTACTTGCATAATTTTCTATGTGGTGATCGAAGAGTTTTTAGAGTATGAATCATCATGACCCTATACCATCAAGACTACTTCCCTCCTCTCACTCTTCCCCATCCGGGACCCTGCAACTTCTCCCTCTGTTTACCTTTCACTGAGCTTGACGGCGATAGGATATCAATTTCACCTATGACCTATGTTCTGCATCCTCTAATCTCTCCATGGTCACTCAGGGTGTCCACATTCTTCCGTTCCTGTTTCCTCGACGATTCTATATTTCGGTGGAGATGGATTTGTTTTCCTCATCACTTAGAACAACTACATCAATTCTTCTACACTTTTTGTGTTGATATAACGGTGGTCAGAACCTTCGTTGATAAGGTAGTCATGACAAATCCATCTTCTTCTTCCTCCATCCCTCACATTCACTCGGATTATCTCCATTTTCTCCCCAACGATCCTACTGCGGAGAGATTAGCTGCTGATTTCGCAGCTAAAGTTGATATTCTTGTTCGTCCCGTCAGTAAGATGTCATTATCTTCACAAAAACTCGATGAGATTAAGCAGGATCTCAAGTACACTATCATCGGTTGGGTCCCTGATGGAGTTCATATCACTTACTCTGAACTTCAAAAGATGGTCCAAGGCGGTTGGAAATCTAAATCTGTCAAAGTTGATGGTTTTCACCTCATTGAAGGAGCTCATGACAAATTCATCATTAAGTTTGATCGAGCCAGAGATTTGAACATGGTATTATTTTCTCAACCTTGGTACTATAAAAATCATATTATCTTCTTGCAGCCTTGGGATCAATCTATTCCTGCAAACCTATCCACCTTTCTCCTATGGCATTATGTGGGTTCAGATCACCAATCTCCATTGGAGCCTCCACAAAAATGAAATCCTCCTGGACCTCTTCTCAACTGTCGACCATGTCCTTAAAATAGAAAACCTTGTTGGTCTTGTAGCTTCTAATAACCTCCCTGCTGCTCGAGTTACCATTCCTCTTAAGCTGGATCTTGTCACTTCTGTCATTTTCGAAATCACACCAAACAAAAAACAAGTGATTTACTTCAGCTTTGAATATCTCCCATCAAGCATTTGTCCTAATTGCATTAGGATAGGTCACAAGTGTCTTGATTGCCCCTTCAAAACAACTAAGGAACTGACACAGTCCATTTCCTCCATCAAAGTAGCCCAAAATTTGAAATTAGCTCTACCCAAAGCTGCCATCCCTGCGAGAAGAGCTAGTCTGCTTGTAGAAATCGCAAGAATCTATGATGATCTATTTCTTGGTTCCCTGCCATTCCACCCTGCTGATTTGCATGATATCCCAAACCCCCCCCCCCCCAATTGAAGCCCCATACTCCAAGGAAAGACAGCTCTGCATTCTGAAAACATTTCTGTGGTTAGCACATACTCTTAACCTTGAAATTCCCAGATACCTTAATCTGAATGATCCCATTCCAGTTAACATAATCAAACCATTGAGAGATTGTGAACATCCAAGTGACCAGAATCCTACTGATTTTGAGAGTATGGGATTCTCAATTGCTCAACCCTCTATATATAACTCCCAACCTTTGACTAGCCTCACTCTGGCTACACCAACTGATCCCCACCCCTCGAGCACTCAATGCTCACCTCCCTCATTCCAATCCCCACTTTTTCAACACTTCCAATGGATGCTCCAACAGGTTCAAAACCAAAACTTCCAATCAAATAACCCTGGACATCTAGCAAGCAAGGACTGTGTAAACAACCATAATGTAATTCGATCTGCAGGAATACCTACTGTCCCACAAGTTTCCCCAACTCTTCCTCAAGTCAGAAGAAAATGTATCATCAAAGAGCTTGGCAATGCCCCTGATGCTTCTGAGACTCATCAAAAGAAGCTTAAGACTGTTCATGATGTTTATGAGGTGATGATGGCAGACCGCAAACTGCCATCAAAGGAGCCATGATTCTCTATTGTTTGAATTGTCGAGGGATTGGTGACTCAAAAAGAAATCAAAGTCAACATCCAGAAATTGAGGCCACAACTTGTTTTCCTTTCTGAAATTAAAAGTTCTGCCTTCAGCCCTAGTGTTTTCTCTAGAAAATTAGGATTTGATTCTCATTTTGCTGTCCCTCCACTTCATGGAAGTGAAGGCCTTTTCTTATGTTGGTCTACTGAGATTAAACTTGATGTATTGTGGTCCTCGGATTGGTGCATTCATACTCTTGTAACTTACAACTCTTTTCAATGGACTACTACTTTTCTTTACTTGAGCTCTTATGGAAATATTAGGAAATACCAATGGTTAACACTCCATAACTTAGCACAATTTGTTGATAATGCTTGGCTTTTAGGGGGAGATTGGAATTCTTATCTTTCAGATAAGGATAAACTTTGGGGTTTATTACTTAAGCAGCATCGCACAAAAGAATTTCAAAATTTCACCTTCAATGCTAACCTCTGTTCCTTACAAGCTCATGAAAATCAATTTACATGGTGTAACAAACAAAAAGGTAGAAAGAGAGTGGAAGCTATCCTTGATAGATACTTAGTTAACTCCCTTTGGATCAATTCATTCCCTGAAGCCTTTGTCAAACACCACATTGTAACAAGATCTGACCACTGTGCCATCATCCTTCACCTTGATCCTTTACCTCCCAACAATAGAAAACCCTTTAGATTTGAGAAATTTTGGATACTTGAACTTCTTACCTGAATATTGTTAACAATGCCTGGCTGACTCATTTCCATGGATCTCCTTCCCACATACTCACATCCAAACTTCAAGTGCTCCAACAACAATTAAAAAAGTGGAATTGGTCTCATATTGGAGACCTACATAAAAAGGAATCTCATATCAGATCAAACATTGAAAATCTCATGAAATGTCCACTGAACTTACGAGATTTAAATTGGGAAATTAAGGAAAGCAAACTTCATGCTTTACTTAGGTTGACCCTCAACCAAATTGATCTCAAATGGTTCTAGAAATCTAGAACACAGTGGGTGAGCAGGGAGATAGAAACACTAAATTCTTCCACACCACTACCATGAAAAGAAGGGCCAGGAACAGAATCAGATACATCAACTATAATGGTATCAGCTATGATGATCATAAACAAATTGAAGCTGCCTTCATCTCTCACTTTAAGGCAGTATACTCTTCCTCCAAACCTTACTTTGAAGAAACTTGTATTGATCCCATCAGAAACAGACTCACAACAGATCACATCAGCATCTTGAATTCTCCTGTTACTGAACAAGAGATCCACAAAACCTTGATTAGTATTCCTGATCAAAAAGCTCCTGGTCCTGACAGCTTCTCTAGTGGCTTCTACCACTCATCTTGGGAGATTTGCAAGAAAGACATTATTGATCATGTCCTCAATTTTTTCAGAACTTCATCCTTCTCTACTTCCATCAACCACACATTTATCTCACTCATCCCTAAAGTTGACATTCCATCTTCTGTCAATGACTACAGACCAATCAGCTTGTGTAATGTCAGCTATAAAGTCATCACCAAAATCATGGTCAATAGGATCAAGAAAATCCTTCCCAATATCATCTCTTTCAACCAAAATGGCTTCATCAAAGGAAGACACATTCAAGATAACATTTTGATTGGACATGAGATGATGCACAAGGTAAACCAAAGGAAAAAAGGGAAAAGAGGCATCATGACTTGACATGAGCAAGGCATACGATAGGCTTGAGTGGAATTTCATAGAGAGGGTACTTAAAGCCTATGGTTTTTCCTAATTGGGTTTGTTGGATTATGTTTTGTATCACAACCCCTCAGCTGTCCATTCTCATCAATGGCAACCCATCCAACTTTTTCAAGCCCGAGAGAGGTCTAAGGCAAGGAGACCCCCTGTCCTCTTATATCTTTGCTTTATGTGCTGAAGTTCTTTCCACTCACATCGAGGAAGCTAGATGGAAAAACAAAATTAGAGGTATCAAGCTCAACAATGGGGGTGAAAGTTTATCTCATCTAGCATTTGCTGATGATCTTATACTTTTTGCTCAAGCAAACCATAAGGAAGTTACTAACTTTTACAAGATCATTAGCAAGTATTGTCTTGCATCTGGTCAAGCATTGAATACTCAAAAGACTAGAGCCCACTACAGCAAAAGTACCCCTAATCATGTTAGAAATCAGCTCAAAGAGAAATTCAACTTGTCCCCCACTTCTGAGTTGGATATTTATCTGGGTATTCCACTATTTAGTGGAAAAATCAGGCAGACTCATTGTGATAGTCTTATTCAAAGGGTCAACAGTAGACTACAAGGTTGGAAGGCTAAATTTTTGAGTTACACTGGAAAAAAAGAATTGATCCAATCTGTTACTCAAGCCATGCCAAGCCATTTCATGTCATGTTGCATCCTTCCCAAAAAAACAATTGCAACATTAGAAGTTGCCAACAGAAAGTTCTTTTGGTCTAATGGAGAGAAAAGCCACATTCATACTATTGATTGGAAAACAATCTGCCAACCCAAATGCAATGGAGGGTTGAATATCAAAGATCTTGAAGCCTTCAATTTTGCCCTCATTGCAAAGAAGGTATGGGAATTGATTACTGAAAAAGATTCCTTGTGGTTTCGAATTATGAAAAACAAATATTTCAAGAACTGTAGCTTTCTTCAAGCTCAAGTGAAAAAGAATGCATCTTGGGGATGAAAGTCTTTGATTAAGATTCGTGATGCTATCAAGAATAACATCTTCTATCAGATTGGTGATGGGGAAAGCATTGACCCTTGGGCTCATAGATGGATAGATCCATCTATCAAACAGCTGTCTTTGCATCCCTTACCTATGAATGCCCCCAGCAAGGTCTCTGATTTTATCAATCAAACTTAATTTACTTGGGATACTGAAATCATTCACAAATGGTGGAGTCCAGATCTTGCTCAATACATCTTAAAAATCCCCCTTCCTCTATCAAGAAGAAAAGATCGAGTCATTTGGGATCAAACACATTCAAGAGAACTTACTGTGACTTCAGCGTACAAGCTTCTGACAAGTCATTCAGTTCAGATGACCCAACTTCACTGGAGGAGACTATGGAACCTCCCTCTCAATCCTAGAGTCTCTCACTTCACCTAGAAGCTGCTTCATAAGAAACTTCCTACTCCTTCTCTGTTAGCCAACAGAGGATGTAATATCATTGATAAATGTCCACTGTGCCCATCAAAGAATATTGATCTTAACCATATCTTCTTGAAATGTGATTTTGTTAAACAGATATGGAACAGGTACAAGATCTGCTGGTGGAATCAGCACTCAGATATTAGTGAGCAAGCAGCCACTTGGATCTAAATCCAAACATCAGTCGCTCGAAGAACAAGTACTTTCCCTTCATCTCACCACACTTTGAATCATTTGGTCCAATTTCAAAAAAGCTTCCTACGGTGAGCCAAGCAAATCAGCAAGAAACATTTGGTGGCTAGCACAAACTCTGAACAAAGAATATCTACAATCTGTCACTCATAGTAGAGGAGACAAAAAAGAAGAAGCAACATTCGTTGGACTACTCCTCCTAAAGACTACATCAAATTCAACATCGATGGATCATCTGTGCTTGCTGCAAACTGCAGAACTAAGGCTGGCGTTGGAGGCGTCGCTCGTGATCACCATGATCAACATCTTCTTAGCTTCTCCTTTCCTTGTGGAGACATATCTGCAATACAAGCTGAAGCTAAGGCATTGAAAAGGGCCATTCAATTAGCCATTTCCAACAAGTACAAAAGAGTAATCTTTGCAGGAGACAATGAAGCCATTATTCACCTCATTAATCAGCAGCATGCGTCTGTTCCTTGGAAAATCAAGCACATATTGGATGATATCTTGCTTTTAAAAGAAGATTTTGATTCTGTCTATTTTTCTCACACTCTTAGAGAAGGAAATTATGTGGCTGATAGACTTGCTACTTATGCTGCTAATTCACAATCCCCCATTCTCCCATCTCCCCCCCCCCCCCCCCCCCACTCATCCTCTGGTATTTGTATTTTGATACTTTTGGCTGTAATTTCCCTCATGGTTTTTCCTAATGGATAAAATTTCTCAAAACTTAGATTACTTGAAATTATGGTTTTTTAATTTCCTAGCTGCTTTTTTTTTTTTTTTTGGTGGGAAAATTAAAAGCTTTATTTATTTAACTAAAATCCCTGGGGGATCTTACATATTAAAGAGTCAAAGAGTATAGCCCAAGAAAAAAAGGGGTGGGGGTGGGGAGAAATGGTACATGAACCAATCCTGTGAGCGGGCCGCTACTTTAGCAAGTTCATCGGCGGCAAAATTGGCTTCACGAGGGATGTAGGAGAAGGAACATTCAATAAAGGACGCTGCCAGCCTACGGATGTTGGAAATGAGGTGTGAGATTTTCCAACTTCCACAAGATTCCACAACTGGTTATCGCTTTCTACTTGGATATGTGTGAGCAGGAAGTCGAGAGCGAGACAAAGACCGCGACGAACTGCTTGTGCCTCGGTTGTAAGAGAGTCCTAAGAGCCCGTTCCTTGTCCAAAAGCAAACACCACTTGACGACACGAGTCACGTGCTAGACCACCAATCCTTGAGCATTTTGGATTAATAAAAGAAGAGCCGTCCACATTTAATTTGATCCTGCCCTGAGGTGGAGGTTTCCATCGGATGAGAGAGGTAGGTTTATCATGGAGATGAAGAGGGGTTGGGGGGGAAATGCATGGATCGCTTGTTGTAAATGCACCATGGTTTCAAGAATCTTTCGGGGGGTAGAAGAGTGGATAATCGTGTTATAGTATCCCCAAAGAGCCGAAAGGGCGACAAGAGTTTGAAAGGGCTGCTGTTTGTGAAAGGGAAAACTAGTAGATTGGCTTCAGGAATCTTTGGGGAGGTTCCCTAGTAGCTTGATCATTGTGTGAGATTGGAAATCCCTTATCTGGAACTGGATTGTCGTTTGGATCAGCCATTTTGTCTTTTTGAAAGATATACTGTGAAACCCAGCCTTGACCTCAACCCGGAAACCCTATTGTTTGTAGATCCGACAACCCGAAGTAAGGCAAGAAGTCAACTATGGGCCATCCCAGTGGAAGACTTGGTGTTTGGCTTAGAATCCATGAGTGTTGATGACAGTGTTCCATTTATGGAAACTGCACCCTGATGAAGAAGGAATTAGTTGATGGACTTGGAGTACTCTCTGACTTGGTTCGAATGCATTTCTACCTACTAGGTAAGTCACTTAGTGTGTGTGCAAAACCCCTTCATGTTTGGATTTGATCTGAGCCTTCAATTCCCTATTTTGGACTTGTTGTCTTGCTTGGTCGACTGGGCCAGTCGACCAATCAATCGACCAATGAGATCTGATTTTGCTGATTAGGTCTTTGCTTGCTCTATTTAAGTCCAATCTCGAGTCTACTTCATATTTTCTGCCTCCAAACTCTTTGGAATGAAGCAGAGCCCTCTACAAGTCATCTCTCTTGCATCCTTGGTGATTCTCTTGACAGATCTTCGTCAAATCTCGTGCATTTACACAAAAAGGTATGTGATCATCCTCTTCTATGTTTCGTTTGTGATTCTTCATTACTTTTCTTTCCTTTTCTGATTGAGGAAAGTAGAGATGATGTTGCATCTCTATTGCAACTATCACTTTACTCATTCCCTCTCTTTTCCTAAGGATCTAAAGTTTGGTGGATGATCTTCATCAAGATCATCACTCGCTTTTGAAGGAAAACATGTATCTATTCTCTTTCCTTATTTAGATTGATGTTCTTCAGTCTTAGATCTATTTTTCTTGAGGATCTATGCATGCTTTTCATGAATTTTTTATCGGATTAGTGATCTATCATCCTATAGTTTTTCATCCATGATTTTTGCTATGAATTCTTCAAGAACCATGATTGATCTAATTATGGTAAGTTTTTGTTTCCTAATTTGTAACTTGAAGACTTGGTGTGATTAGAGTTTTGAAGTCCTCTATATAATGGCATACTATCCTTGTAGTTTCCCTCTTGTTTGATACCCTTTTGAACCACCAAATTCGGTTTTGTATTCAAAAATCTTTGATTTTGTAGGCCACTGTCTCTGTTGGTCGACTGCTTGGTCGACTGAGGCAGTAGACCAATCAATTGACCAATGAGGACAGCAACCTCATTTTTGGCCTGTTTTGGGTGATTTGGTTTCTTTCCTTTTAGGTATCTTTCCTAATATGTTATATATACTTGTTTAGGACTTTCTTTCCAAGTTTAGACAAGGTCTTACTTGATTTCCCCAATATCCTTTGCGAGTTATATAAGGTAATGATGGTTATTTCCTTAATTACATAGATTGCATGATCTAGTATCCATATTTGAATCTCTTCGGTTTATTTCCTTAAATAGATTCTTACATTGATATACTACTGATGCAATTACCTTGATTACAGTAGCATTACTTGTTTATGCTAATTGATTCATGTATGATTTACTTACCAATTATATACAAGTTGGATGTTGTTATTGATTTCTTTCCATATAAGAAGTTACCATATATGTGATATGATGGATTTATGTTTGTGAATGATTAAGTATGGTTTGGAAAGGAGAGGTGTCCTTTTGACACTTCTGTCCTTGGACAACTACGGGAATATTATGGGATGTTTTCGGAGATGCCCTTTGGATACCTTCCTAAACTGTTGGATGACATATTTAGGGCTATCTAGTAGTGCTTGGCTAGGATGTCCCTTTATATCAGACCCTAATCGGAGGGGTATTAAGACCAAACGACCCGTGGTAGCAATGGGGATTCATGGGCACTCAAGACCGGTAACCAACCCATGAGGGGATGTGAGAGCTTCCCGTTTACCATATGTGGATGACCAATAGGGTTAATGAGTCCGTAGTCAGGGACTATGAGGACTCTAGTGTGAAGGATACCGGAAAGGATAGCCAGGGTCTAGGAATGGACGTATCTGGATCTGACGTGATGTAACTAGGTAGGAGACTTGCATTTGGCTAGGCTTTAACCCTGACATACGCCAGTACTTAGACCAATGGTGATGTGAGAGAACGGTAACTTAACCCCCAGCCATGGAATGTCCCGAGGGATGCAGGACACATTACCAACTGATGATGAGTGATTGAGACCTTCCTAAGGAAGTACGGTGCTATGACTTAAAGCATGTCTACCAATAGTGTGAAACCCAACCCTAACCTAACCCTGACCTTGACCCGGTAACCCGGTTGTTTTTAGGTCCGAAGACCTAGAGTAAAGAAAGAAGCAAACTATGGGTCATCTCAGTAGAAGACATGGTGTTTGACTCTGAACCCATGGATGTTGTTGATGGAGTTCCATACTTGGATGTCTGTGTAGATTTGGAAAGGAAGCTGCAGTTGTCTGAAGATGAGATTAGTTGAAGGACTTGGAGTATTATCTGACTTGGTTTGAAGGTATTTCTTCACACTTGACTTGTTACTTGATGTGTATGCAAAAGCCCATAAGGTTTAAAGCCCATTTGATTCTCCAAATCCCTGATTATTCCTTACTGTCTGCCTCGGTCGACTGACTGGTCGAGTGGGCCACTCGACCAAGCACTCGACCAAAGGAAGGTTAAATCCGAGAAATTGTAATTTTAGGGTTTTTCACTCTTATTTAAACCCTACTTCGTATTTCTTTGTTACGGCTGCCTCCTAAACACTTTGTGAACGTGAGAACACCTCTCCGAAACTCTCTCTGGTGATTTCGAAGATTCCTCTGCAGATCTGAAGCCTCTCTTCTCTGTTCTTACAATTCAAGGTTAGTATCTCTTCTGAATTATTAATTTTTCTTTCTTGATCTTGTTCTTGATTGAGATTAGGAAGTAGATGATGCATCCTTGCAACCATCCCTTCATGATCTCCTTCGTTTCTTTGAGATCTATGATCATCATCATGATCTCAACCCTAGCCGAAGATTTTCTTGAAACCTAACCCTTGCTTGAGTTCATGAAACTCTTGTTAACCTCCCATGCGAGGGAAACCTCATGGGTAATATTTCAAGTAACCTAAACTATAATTTCTATGATTTTCTTGTTATAATTGGCAATCATTTATTTCCCTTTCATTCTGTGATCTCAACCTTTTTATGGGAACCATAAGGTTGAAACCCTAATTTCTTGGGTTAAACCAAGAACCCAAATTTTAAGCATGACTTGATGTTTTTATCTTCCTATATGATTCTAATACATCCTAGGAAGCTCCCCTTCGAATTTCGGATCATTCCGACTTCAAAAGAAGAAGTTATGACCAAAGCAGTCTGTACAATTCCGTACTGACTTGCTTGGTCGACTGTTTGGTCGACTGGGCCAATCTACCAAGCACTCGACCAAAGGAGTCAGTAGCTTCGTTTTTCGCCCGAATTGATTCGTTTGCTCTCTGATCTTTTAGGCATCTTTCCTAATGTTGTATCTATGATTGTTAGGAGTCTATTTGCTAAGTTTGGAGTTGCTCTCTTTGATCTTTGGATCATATTCTTCAATAATCAGGTAAGGACAGTTAATTCCTTAACTACATAGATTGCTTGTTCTCTGGTTTCTACTTTGTGAAACTATGAGATTACTTACTGTTATTATAATTTAATTCTGATCTCTTACTGTGAGATCAGTAGCACTTGTTTATATTATCTTTTTCATTTTTCATGTTATATGAATTACCTATTATTGCCTAATCTGATTTTCCTTTTACATTCTCTTGTATATGATGAATTGTTGGTTGTATATGTTATGACTGATCTGAGAATGTGTTTGCTTAAGTTTGGTTTGGGATTGGGAAGTGTCCTTTTAACACTTCTGTCCTTGGACATCGGAGGGAATAGTATGGGATGTTCTCCGAAGATGCCCATCGACGCTTTCCCGAATCAATGGTTGTCATACCTAGGGCTGTCTAGCAATGTTTGGCTAGAATATACCCCTGTTATATCAGACCCGAATCGGAAGGGTATTGAGACCGAACGACCCATGGTAGCAATGGGGATTCGTGGGCGCTCAAGACCGGTAACCAATCCGTGAGAGGACATGGATCACATTGTGGATACTCGAAAGAGGCCATTTATTGGAGGGTTGCATATGGCTAGACTTGGGCTAATGGGCGCTCAAGACCGGTAACCAACCCGTGAGAGGACATGAGAGCTTCCCGTTTACCATATGTGGATAACCAATAGGGTTGATGAGTCCGTAGTCCGAGACTATTAGGACTCTAGTGGAAAGGATACCGGAAAGGATCGCCCGGGGCGAGGAATGGAAGTATCTGGACCTGAGTTGATGTAACTAACTAGATGACTTGCATTGGGCTAGGCTTTTCCCTGACATGCGCCGGTACTTATGCCAAATGGTTGTGAGAGAGTGGTGACCAAATCCCCTACCATGGTTTGATGTGGACTTTACCCAATTACCCGGCAGACCCAAGATGCTAGGATGGCTGAGGGGGAGTGACTGGCCTACCCAAAGAAGTACGGTGCTATGACTTAAAGCATGTCTACCATAGAGACCAGCATACATAGAGTTTAGATGCATTCATATTTTATCTGTTCCATATTGCATTGCATCATGTTATGTTTTGCCACATGTTATCTATGATGTTATGGATTAACTTGCCTTACTGAGTTTCTTCAAAACTCATTCCTTTTTGTACATTTTCTTGTTAGATTACTGCGGGTACAGAATATTATGACGAGTAGTATAGTGAAGCGCAAGCCGATGAAGCGTATTTCACGCAAGGTGCTGGCAACGATCAAGCTTACTCTGATGATCCCTCGGCGGATCAAGCTGCGTACTACCTTTGAAGGCAGCGTAGAGTTAGGACAAATCCGTTGGATTGATGAAGTCCATACTTATGAAGACGTCATCTATAAACTTGAAGACTCATATTCTTAGTTTATTTATTAGTACATTGGTTTCAGTTGTATTTCATTTTAAACTTTCATTCTACGTTTCGCTATGTTTGTGAAGTGAGTTTCTGCCTCACTTTACTTATCTTGATATCTTCGGATATCTGGTATCTTTTCCGCTCTCTGATTATATCATTTATTCTTTCTTGAGTTAAATATTTTGTTTATAATGTTTAAACCTTGATTATTTCTTGTTTATGATTATGTTATTGTATATGTGGGAGGATGATTTCCTCAATACTTGATCTTCGGGGCTGTGGGTCACACTCTCGGGTATGCCAGTTAGGGTACCGGCTGGGGGGATGTGACAGAGTGGTATTAGAGCCCAAAGTTCAAGGAAATCCTAACCATAGAAAACAGTAACAAAACATTGCTAAGTCATAGATCCAGAAGTGACTCATCTACTCTTAGAAGTGAATAATAGAACACTTGGATTAGAAACTTGTTTAATGAAGCATAAATGAATACTTCTAAATAATGCACAATAATTATATTTGAACAAATATCATATAAGCAATAAAAGAAAAGTTCATAACACACAATAATAAAGTGAAACAAAAAGAACTTCATTAACTTTAAGAAAAGTTTACATCTGAAAATCATAAAGGGAAATCCTAAGTACAATCTATCTAGGTGATCTCCTCTGATCTCTGAATGCTCTGAAGTCCTCGGCCATCTGAGTAATCTGTGACTCTATCCTATCTTGCTGTGACTCCATCCTCTCATATATCTGCTCCTGTCTGACCTCCATCCTCTCTAGCATGGAAGTCATCAATCTCATCTGAGCACCAAAATCAGTAGTCTCTGGAACTGAATGTGAAGGGCCTCCTGTCTCGAAGTGTGGTGATCTGGGAATCTCATGATGCTCAAGAACAGCCTCATACATCTCTGTATCCTCTGCCTGATCATCAGAATCTGGACCAGCATCACCCTCATCTGCTGGAGCCTCCACCTCATCCTCATCCTCATCTGTATCCTCCTCACCATTTGGACCCGGGGATCTCACAGTCTGAGTGAGCCTCATCTGCCTGATTGTCCTAGTCCCAATGGCATATCCCAGTGATCTAGTAAGCTCCACTGTATCCTCCAAACTAACCCCGAAGTGTCGGAAGATCAATGTCAGTAATCTCCCGAAGCAAAGGTTCCTCATACCAGGACGTTCCACTAGATCTATCATGACCTGCTGGATGATGTAGGACAGGTCTATCTGAAAGCCTATGTAGATGCGATAGATGATTATGGCCTCCATCACTGAAACCTGATCGTGATGTCCGGCCTTCGGCATGATGTTCCGGCCAACAATGCGACCGATGATCCTAGCTGAATCTGTCATCTGTACACAGCGTCTCGGAAGGAAGCACCCTATGTCATCCCAGAGAGTGGCGCGCATCTTATGAAGCTCGTATGGCATCAAGAATCGGTCTATCTCTGCTCCGACAGGTATCCATAAGCATTATCGTGGATAGTATGGTACATGGAGAATGTGTGCCAGATCCCTAGTAGAGAAGCGGATCTGTGTATCTCTGACCCTGCTCTCGATAATGAGTCTGAAAGGACGACCCTGTCCTCTAGCCTCCTCGATGGATGTAAGGTTGCTGAAGAACAGCCTCACTAGCTCAGGATAGACGGGTAAGTCTGCCGTGAAGAGATGAGTCCATGCCTGAGTGTCGAATCGATGTCGGATCCGGAAGACCCAAAGCTCTCGCAAGTGAAGAAGTCTCCCGTACTCTATCTTGCAGTATTTGAAGTAAGCCTCATACAGGAACTCTGCCTGTGGTGTGTCGAAGAGATCGAGTCGGTTAACCTCTGCTCTAGGCTGAGCTGGAACTCTGCCTCTGCCTCGCCTAGCTCCAGCTATCCTGCCCCTGCCTCGTCCACCTCTCTGCATGGTGTGATGTCTGTTGAAAAAGATGAGAGACATTGCATGTTAGTATTATTTCGAAAATTCTGCTAGAAGGGCATTTTCGTACTTTTCATCAAAATTGGAAATTTGGGGAAAATGTAAATTTAGCATACTAGCATGTGCGCAATACTTGGAATTGCATGTCTATGAAAGTTATTTGAAGAAAATCGATCAAAATCTTAGTCTAAAGTTGAAAATTCAGCAAGAAGGAATTTGGGGATTTTGCATTCTAGGTCAAATTGGATTTTTGAAAATTTTGGAATTGGTAAGATCAAAGTACATGTTCACATTCTCAGTATCATTTTGAGTGTGTAGCAATTGATTCCGTGCGAAAACTTCAAACGGTTTGAAAGAAATCGAAGTTTTTCTAAAGTTAACGATTTCGGTACGAAAGCGATATAAGAAGTGCAAGATTGTTGTAGAACTTGTTGTTTAAGCATAGTATTGTGCTAAAAACCTAGGGAAAATGTTTCTAAGTGTTCCTAAGCATGATTCCTAGCATTAGACACAAGCAACACATGGTTTTTGAATAAATTTCAAGTTTGAGAAGATGAAAATGAGATGGGAATGAAGATTTACCTTGTGTGAAGTTGTTGAGTGTTGTAGCATTGTTGTTGAAGCACCAAACTACTTGGAAAACACTTAGGAATGCCTTTGTACCTCTCCTCTAGAGTCCCCTCTCAAGTGTGCAAGTTTGAAATGAGTTTGAACGGGTTTTTGGCACTTAAAACCCTGATTTTCGCGTGCTGTGAGCTTTGGTCGACTGACTGGTCGACTGGGCACTCGACCAAAGGACCCAGTAGCCTCAAGTGCTGTTGGATTTTGGAAAAATGTGATTTTTGTCCTATGATTGATTGTTTGATGACTAAATGGATGTATTTAAGCATGATTTAAGATTCTTAATCATTTGGACTTGTGGATTATGTCGAAACTTTGAAATTCGTGTTTTTGACATTTCGGTTTTTGCAGAATGGTTACATTAAGAAGTGGTCGTGGTGAATCCAGTGGTCATGGAAGTGACGAGATACCAATTGGTGATCATGATCAGCAGACTAACACTGGTGACCAAGGTACTCGTGATGTTCCTGGTGCTCCGAATGTCGGAAGTTTTCGTGATATTGCAAATATTATGGGTAATATGATGCAACAGCAAGCAGCTCAGTTCAACCAGATGTTGACCGGTTTCATGACTCTGCACAATGAGACTCGTGCTAGTGTCAATGGATATCCTCATGCCGCAGTTCTTAATGCGGGTGGATTAGCTGGAACTCCTCATACTCGTTTGATGGAGAGTTTTCTGAAGATGCAAGTTCCTAACTTCACTAGAGTATCCAAAGATATCTTGTTTCCTAACAAGTGGCTGCGTGAGTTGGAAAAAAATTTTCGTCATTTGCAATGTACGGAAGCCCAGAAGATTTTGTTTGCCGAGCAGAAGTTGCAACATGAAGCTGACGCTTGGTGGACTTCCACCCGGCCTGTTTTGGAAGGTGTACATGCTGGCGTTGTGTCGTGGGATTTGTTCAAGGAAGCTTTTTGCAAGAACTACTTTTCGGAAGCTATGAAGGATGCGAAGGAAGCTGAGTTTATGGCTCTTACTCAAGGATTTTTGTCAGTGTTGGAATACCAACAGAAGTTTGAAGAGCTTCACTTCTTTGCTCCAGACTCTTTGAAGGTTGATATTGCCAAAGCGAAGAAATTTTTCAAGGGATCGCGACCTGCAATCAGGGCATATCTCACCATTCAGCCTATTGAAAGTTATTCCCAGGTGGTGCAGAATTCCAAGAAGCTGGAAGAAACGGAGAAAGAGAATGGTAGAGTGCAAAGACCCTGGCAACCAAGGAATCCTGGATTTGTGGATCGAACTGATCGACGTTTTGTGAGACCTACGCCTTACCCTACTCCTGCTCTTCAGTCTAGGAGTGTAGGTCAGAGACCTGGATTTCAGCAACTAGGCCAGTCTAGTCAGTTTGGTGGGAATCGGCCACCGTCGAATGTGAATGCTAGGCCCGTGAATGCTATTCCTAGGCCTTTGGATCAGAAGCCTCCGGTTGCACCTGTTTTTGTTGGACTTAGCAATCCTGTTTGCTTTCTCTGTAAGCAGCCTGGTCACTTTGCTCGTGACTGTCCGAAGAGGCCTGTTCAGCCGTTTGCTCCTGTAGTGAAGAATGCTCCTGTTCCTCCTTCTGGAAGAGTGTTTAGTATTTCTGGTACTGAACAGGATGAGAATCATGAACTGGTTACAAGTACTTTATTTGTTGCTTCTATTCCTGCATTTGTGTTATTTGATACGGGTGCGTCTCATTCTTTCATATCGTCTGCATTTATCAAGAAGATTGATTTGGAACCTAAGATTTTATCTAGTTGTTTATCAATTTGTACTCCTACTGGACCTATTGTGAAAATAGATAAAGGATTAGTTAAGTGTCCTATTTTGGTTGATGGAAAGAATTTGGAAGCCAATTTGGTACTTTTGGATATGAAGGATTTTGATGTCATTTTGGGTATTGATTGGTTGACTACCCATAATGCTGTAATTTTGTGTTCTTCGAAGAGAATTCAATTTCGGATTAGTGGAAGTTCAATGTTTGAATTCCAAGGTGAGAAAGGAAGAATTTTTAAGAAGACGTTATGCTACTTGATGCAAGTCTATGCATTAGTTGAAGGTTTGCCATCTGAAGGAAAGTTTAAGAAAGGAAAGAAAGTAGAAAAAGTTGGCGTTGTATGTGACTTCGTCGATGTTTTTCCTGAAGATCTGTCAGGCGTACCACCTGATAGAGAAGTGGAATTTTCTATTGATCTAATCCCTGGTGCTGCCCTAGTATCCAAGGCTCCATATAGAATGGTTCCCATTGAGTTGGTTGAGCTGCAAAAGCAGTTGAATGAACTCTTGGATAGAGGTTTCATCCGACCTAGTGTTTCACCTTGGGGAGCTCCTGTCTTGTTTGTTAAGAAGAAGGACGGTAGTATACGTCTGTGCATTGATTACCGTGAGTTGAACAAGTTGACCATTAAGAATAGATACCCGCTGCCCCGAATTGATGATCTTTTTGATCAGTTGAAGGGTGCAGTAGTGTTCTCGAAGATTGATTTAAGGTTTGGATATCACCAGTTGAAAGTGAAGTCAAGTGATATTTTCAAGACAACTTTTAGAACAAGGTATGGTCATTTTGAGTTTCGAGTTATGCCTTTCGGATTGACTAATGCTCCTGCGGTGTTCATGGATCTCATGAATCGAGTCTTTCACGATGTGCTCGATAAGTTTGTGATAGTCTTCATTGACGATATCCTGATTTATTCGAAGAGTGAAGAAGAGCATGCAAGGCATCTAGATTTCACTTTGCGAAGACTAAAAGAAAAGAAGCTTTACGCTAAGTTTAGCAAGTGTGATTTCTGGCTCAAGAGTGTAGTATTCCTCAGCCATGTGGTTTTTGCTGAGGGTATTCGTGTTGATCCCGAAAAGGTACAAGCAGTTACTGATTGGGAAAGACCAAAGACTGTAATGGAAATAAGAAGTTTTCTTGGTTTGGCAGGCTACAACAGAAGGTTTATTGAGAATTTTTCTAGGTTGGCTGCTCCTATGACTAAGCTGACTAGAAAGGAAGAGAAGTTTGTTTGGTCTGACGCTTGTGAGAAGAATTTCCAAGAATTGAAGGTTAGATTGACAAGTGCTCCGGTTTTAACTATACCTGATAATTCCGGTGGTTTGACAGTCTACACTGATGCGTCGAAGATTGGTTTGGGTTGCGTTCTGATGCAACATGGTAAGGTCGTAGCCTATGCTTCTCGGCAATTGAAGGATTATGAGCAGAATTACCCCACTCATGACTTAGAACTTGCCGCTGTTGTCTTTGCTTTGAAGATTTGGAGACATTACCTTTATGGTGAGAAGATCGCTATTTTCACGGATCATAAAAGTTTGAAGTACTTCTTTACCCAAAAGGAGTTAAATATGAGACAAAGAAGATGGTTGGAATTGGTATCTGATTATGACTGTGACATTTAGTATCACCCTGGTAAAGCGAATGTGGTTGCGGACGCTCTTAGCAGGAAAAGTCAGAAGAAAGTACTGGACTTGAATGCTTTGAGTCAACCTCTGATGTCTTCAATTTCGAATTTTGGTTTGGAAGTTGTCCTTGAAGGTTCGGAAGTTGTTTTGTCTGCTATGACGGCGAGATCCACCATTAGAGATCGAATTGTTGCTCTGCAAGGTTCTGATTTGGATTTTAAGGAGAAGATCGAGAAGATTTCTTTGAATCCTAATTCGGATCCTGACTTTGGTATATCTATGGATGGTGCCTTATTGTTTAGAGGAAGACTTTGTGTGCCTGATTATGAAGGAATCAAGAAAGAAATTTTAAAGGAAGCGCACCAGTCGATCTTCACAATACACCCTGGAAGCACCAAGATGTATAAAGACTTAAGAGAACATTTTTGGTGGATTGGTTTGAAGGCCGATGTTGATGATTTTGTTGCCAAGTGTGAGACTTGCCAGCGTGTGAAAGCCGTTCATCAACCTCCATCTGGATTACTTCAGCCACTTCCTATTCCTAGTTGGAAGTGGGAAGACATCTCTATGACTTTGTGACTAGTTTACCTCGGACAAGTAAAGGTAATGACACTGTGTGGGTGATTGTCGATAGGTTGACCAAATCCGCCCATTTCATCCCTATGAAGATCACTCATACTCTGGATAAGCTTGCTCGACTATATGTGGATAATGTAGTTCATTTGCACGGTGTGCCTTTGAGTATTGTGTCTGATCGTGATCCTAGGTTCACCTCAAGGTTTTGGAACAGTTTGCAGAAAGCCTTGGGAACCCAATTGAACTTGAGTACAGCTCACCATCCACAGTCTGATGGACAATCTGAGCGGATGATTCAAACTTTGGAAGATATGCTTAGATCTTGTGTAGTGGATATGGGTGGAAATTGGGATGAACACTTAGCTTTGGTTGAGTTTGCCTATAACAACAGTTATCAAGCAACTATAGGCATGGCTCCGTTTAAGGCTTTGTACGGTAACACATGTAGGACACCCTTGTACTGGACTGAGACTGGAGAGAGAAAAGTCTTAGGTCCGGAGATGATTGAAGCTACTAGCGCAATGGTCGATATGATAAGAGAAAGGATTAAGTCTGCTTAGTCAAGACAGAAATCTTATGCTGATAAGAGAAGGACCGATTTGGAATTTCAGGTTGGGGAGAAAGTTTTCTTGAAAGTTTCACCTATGAAGGGTGTGATGAGACTCAATGTTAAAGGAAAGCTTAGCCCTCGTTACATTGGACCTTTTGAGATTTTGGAAAAAGTTGGATCTGTTGCTTATCGATTGGCATTACCTCCATCTATTGCTGTTGTGCACAATGTGTTTCATGTTTCGATGCTTCGGAAATACATTGAGAATCCGGAACATATTCTACAGCAAGCTCCCGAAGGACTTAGTGTTGATCTGACCTATGAAGAAGAGCCAGCTGAAATTTTGGATAAGAAGGATAAGCAATTGCGGAATCACACCATCCCTTTGGTAAAGATTCGTTGGAAGAACCATACCCCTGAAGAAGCTTCTTGGGAGAAGGAAGAAGATATGAAGGAGAAATTCCCTCAACTTTTTGGAAGTTCAGGTACGCTCTCAATTTCGAGGACGAAATTTCTTTTAAAGGGGGGGGAGAATGTGAAACCCAGCCCTAACCTAACCCTGACCTTGACCCGGTAACCCGATTGTTTTTAGGTCCGAAGACCCGGAGTAAAGAAAGAAGCCAACTATGGGCCATCTCAGTAGAAGACATGCTGTTTGACTATGAACCCATGGATGTTGTTAATGGAGTTCCATACTTGAATGTCTGTGTAGATTTGGAAAGGAAGCTGCAGTTGTCTGAAGATGAGATTAGTTGAAGGACTTGGAGTATTATCTGACTTGGTTTGAAGGTATTTCTTCACACTTGACTTGTTACTTGATGTGTATGCAAAAGCCCATAAGGTTTAAAGCCCATTTGATTCTCCAAATCCCTGATTATTCCTTACTGTCTGCCTCGATCGACTGACTGGTCGAGTGGGCCACTCGACCAAGCACTCGACCAAAGGAAGGTTAAATCCGAGAAATTGTAATTTTAGGGTTTTTCACTCTTATTTAAACCCTACTTCGTATTTCTTTGTTACGGCTGCCTCCTAAACACTTTGTGAACGTGAGAACACCTCTCCGAAACTCTCTCTGGTGATTTCGAAGATTCCTCTGCAGATCTGAAGCCTCTCTTCTCTGTTCTTACAATTCAAGGTTAGTATCTCTTCTGAATTATTAATTTTCTTTTCTTGATCTTGTTCTTGATTGAGATCAGGAAGTAGATGATGCATCCTTGCAACCATCCCTTCATGATCTCCTTCGTTTCTTTGAGATCTATGATCATCAGAATGATCTCAACCCTAGCCGAAGATTTTCTTGAAACCCTAACCCTTGCTTGAGTTCTGGAAACTCTTGTTAACCTCCCATGTGAGGGAAACCTCATGGGTAATATTTCTAGTAACCTAAACTATAATTTCTATGATTTTCTTGTTATAATTGGCAATCATTTATTTCCCTTTCATTCTGTGATCTCAACCTTTTTATGGGAACCATAAGGTTGAAACCCTAATTTCTTGGGTTAAACCAAGAACCCAAATTTTAACCATGACTTGATGTTTTTATCTTCCTATATGATTCTAATACATCCTAGGAAGTTCCCCTTCGAATTTCGGATCATTCCAACTTCAAACGAGGAAGTTATGACCAAAGCAGTCTGTACAATTCCGTACTGACTTGCTTGGTCGACTGTTTGGTCAACTGGGCCAGTCTATCAAGCACTCAACCAAAGGAGTCAGTAGCTTCGTTTTTCGCCCGAATTGATTCGTTTGCTCTCTGATCTTTTAGGCATCTTTCCTAATGTTGTATCTATGATTGTTAGGAGTCTATTTGCTAAGTTTGGAGTTGCTCTCTTTGATCTTTGGATCATATTCTTCAATAATCAGGTAAGGACAGTTAATTCCTTAACTACATAGATTGCTTGTTCTCTGGTTTCTACTTTGTGAAACTATGAGATTACTTACTGTTATTATAATTTAATTATGATCTCTTACTGTGAGATCAGTATCACTTGTTTATATTATCTTTTTCATTTTTCATGTTATATGAATTACCTATTATTGCCTAATCTGATTTTCCTTTTACATTCTCTTGTATATGATGAATTGTTGGTTGTATATGTTATGACTGATCTGAGAATGTGTTTGCTTAAGTTTGGTTTGGGATTGGGAAGTGTCCTTTTGACACTTATGTCCTTGGACATCAGAGGGAATAGTATGGGATGTTCTCCGAAGATGCCCATCGACGCTTTCCCGAATCAATGGTTGTCATACCTAGGGCTGTCTAGCAGTGTTTGGCTAGGATATACCCCTGTTATATCAGACCCGAATCGGAAGGGTATTGAGACCGAATGACCCGTGGTAGCAATGGGGATTCGTGGGCGCTCAAGACCGGTAACCAATCCGTGAGAGGACATGGATCACATTGTGGATACTCGAAAGAGGCCATTTATTGGAGGGTTGCATATGGCTAGACTTGGGCTCATTGGCGCTCAAGACCGGTAACCAACCCGTGAGAGGACATGAGAGCTTCCCGTTTACCATATGTGGATAACCAATAGGGTTGATGAGTCTGTAGTCCGAGACTATTAGGACTCTAGTGGAAAGGATACCGGAAAGGATCGCCCGGGGCGAGGAATGGAAGTATCTGGACCTGAGTTGATGTAACTAACTAGATGACTTGCATTGGGCTAGGCTTTTCCTTGACATGCGCTGGTACTTATGCCAAATGGTTGTGAGAGAGTGGTGACCAAATCCCCTACCATGGTTTGATGTGGACTTTACCCAATTACCCGGCAGACCCAAGATGCCAGGATGGCTGAGGGGGAGTGACTGGCCTACCCAAAGAAGTACGGTGCTATGACTTAAAGCATGTCTACCATAGAGACCAGCATACATAGAGTTTAGATGCATTCATATTTTATCTGTTCCATATTGCATTGCATCATGTTATGTTTTACCACATGTTATCTATGATGTTATGGATTAACTTGCCTTACTGAGTTTCTTCGAAACTCATTCCTTTTTGTACATTTTCTTGTTAGATTATCCTGCAGGTACAGAATATTATGACGAGCAGTATAGTGAAGCGCAAGCCGATGAAGCGTATTTCACGCAAGGTGCTAGCAACGATCAAGCTTACTCTAATGATCCCTCGGCGGATCAAGCTGCGTACTACCTTTGAAGGCAGCGTAGAGTTAGAACAAATCCGTTGGATTGATGAAGTCCATACTTATGAAGACGTCATCTATAAACTTGAAGACTCATATTCTTAGTTTATTTATTAGTACATTGGTTTCAGTTGTATTTCATTTTAAACTTTCATTCTACGTTCCGCTATGTTTGTGAAGTGAGTTTCCGCCTCACTTTACTTATCTTGATATCTTCGGATATCTGGTATCTTTTCCGCACTCTGATTATATCATTTATTCTTTCTTGAGTTAAATATTTTGTTTATAATGTTTAAACCTTGATTATTTCTTGTTTATGATTATGTTATTGTATATGTGGGAGGATGATTTCCTCGATACTTGATCTTCGGGGCTGTGGATCACACTCCGGG